>NC_142379.1:13667500-13900000 GCF_059441005.1 Hippichthys cyanospilos | reverse complement strand
GATTGTGCCATTAAGACATATTTTTGAATCAAAATACGGAATGATACGGAATGCAACTTGTCTGTATTAAAAAACCTAGTAATGTTAAAATGAAAATTTTAAAAGGTTCTTTGAAATCCTTGCTCCCTGGCTTTTAAATGGATAAAAACTGTTGGGATTTTGCAGATTAATTGTAGTAAGGTGTTCCAAATGATTCCAGACTAGATTTAAGAGTCAAAAACTATTTTTTTCGCTTTTGCCCATTAAACCCATTTAATGTTGGTAGATTTGACTCGCTTATCATTTATCTTGTCATTTATCATGATTTGCACAGGAAGTAGTTTGAAATTGAACTTCATCTCCACTTGTACTTTCTTCATTTAAGGTAGCAGAGCAGGCTGGGCTCCACAACCAGGGCCAGATTGGACAGTTACAAGGACACTATTTGCTTTGCTCTTCTCAACCTGCTGCTAATGTTTGGAGTAATAACCTTCATCCTGTGAATGTGCTTGCAAGCCATCCTAATGTCCTTTGGTACTCCCAGGAGAGGGTGCTCAGCCGTTCGAAAAGATCTATGGCATTTAATGACCCCCGATACCCTAACCAGTGGCACTTGGTAAGGCAATGCAATATAGTTATGTTTAGTTGTTGCTCTTTGATAACTTGTTTTGTTTAAATGAGCGAACAATGCACTATACAAAGTTAAATGTTAAACACTCATTTCTCAAAGTGAAACATGGTTGAATAAACCAAGATTTAAAAAAAAAACTAATTTTTTGTATATAATTTGTCTTCATACAACACATTCTTCTTGTTCACTTTAACTTCTGTCTTTTTATACTGTTTGCTTGCATTGAAGCACAATGATGTCAATAAGGGCATGGACATCAATGTGACGGGAATATGGGAGCGCAACATTACTGGTCAAGGAGTCACCGTGGTGGTGGTAGATGACGGGGTACAACACACCCATCAAGACCTAAAACCCAATTATGTAAGTCAGGGGTTACTTATTCTATTATCAACATAAACCAACTCATAAATTGAGAAAAAAGAAATTGATGCGATTTCCCAAAGAATTACCAGTAGACTTTAAACTTTTTTTCTTTAGGTCTTGCTTGCAATAGTTTCAGGTTTTTAAATCTTCCTTGGACACTGTTCAAATGTTCAAATATAGACTAATATTGATGGTAATAATAGTATGTAATGTACCGTAATTAACATTTATTACAGTGTCCAGTAGTATTTGCTCAGTTATTTAAATCGACCTACACCATTAATGTTCCCATTCATATACCCAAATTGATGTTGTGTTATAGAGTCCAGAGGGCAGCTATGATCTAAATTCCAATGACCCAGACCCGATGCCCCACCCAGACGTGCATAGTGAAAACCACCATGGTACTCGATGTGCTGGCGAGATTGCTGCTGTTCCAAACAACAGTTTTTGTGCCGTGGGGGTGGCGTATGGCAGCAAGGTGGCAGGTTTGTCTTTATTATATGTGGTTTGTGTTCAGGACTTTATTGACGTGTGAGATATAGAATGAAACATTAATATTGTACACCTCCAGGTATAAGGGTCCTGGATGGCCCCTTGACTGATAGCCTGGAAGCCATAGCCTTCAACAAACACTATCAAGTCAATGACATCTACAGCTGCAGGTAACACATGTGGCCCAGTGACTCTTTTGTCTAATTTGTATTTTTCATGTATTTCATCAATCCATTGTATATTGATAAATTTATTTAACTTGCACTCTTCTAGCTGGGGCCCAGATGATGATGGACACACTGTGGATGGTCCACACCCTTTGGGCAAGGTGAAGAGCTTCTACTGTTGAGAATATTGGTTGCTCTTTTCTTGCAAAATTATACTTATTGCGCATTTGTCGTTTTAGGCTGTTGGTTTTTTTTATTTGTTCTGTTTGTTTTATTTATTCTGACACTTAACTTCGTTTTGTATGGAAATGGTGGAGGGTTTAATAAATGTGGAAAAAAAAGGTTGGTAAAACTCGGTGATGGCTGTTAATTTCATACAGTGCAGTTTTTGTTCTCTCCTACAGAGGGCAATATTTCTTTATTTTTTGCAAGCGTTCTTGTCTTTCCGCAACGCACATTTTACCTTAGTTGTTTGGTGCAGCGATGTGATTTTTCAAAGGAGCCAATATATTTTGTTAGCTCTATACTATTTTCTTCACAGGCTGCTCTTCAGCATGGAGTTATTGCAGGAAGACGTGGTTTTGGAAGCATCTTTGTGGTTGCCAGTGGCAATGGAGGTCATAACAATGACAATTGCAACTATGATGGTTACGCCAACTCTATCTACACCATCACTATTGGTAAAATGCAGTTTTCAGTGTACTGTACATTTTTCAATTACACATGTAGAATGTCTCAAAGGTTACTGTTATAGTGTACTGATTTGAACAATTTGGACACAGGAGCTGTTGACGAGAATGGCAGGATGCCCTTTTACGCTGAGGAGTGTGCATCCATGTTGGCTGTCACTTTCAGCAGCGGGGGGAACACACTGAGGAGCATTGTAGGTCTTATTTCAGAACACAAAATGCATGTGCCAAATAGTAGTTAAAATGATTTGTTCGTTTCAGAGTCATTGATTTGATTGAGAAACATTGTGGTATGAAAACCTCTGACAACGAAGACTCATTGATTAAAGGTTATGCTTAACGGCCTTTACTATTTCAATTAACTTAAAAAAAAACATCGGTCTGCTCCATCAAATAATGATAAATTTGAGGGCGTTAACTGGTTCCCTGTGTTTTTAGCAGTTATCACATAATCAGTATAATTATTGACTTTTGAGGTGCTGCTGCGACTGTAGAATCTACTCAATTTTTACAGATGTTCTCATAAATCTACATATGCTGGAGGTATTAAGTTCCTACTTAATTTACTCTTTAAAAGTATAGCCATGTTTCGTGTTAAACAGATGCAGTGGAATTAACCTATTACTTCAGCAATGGGGTAAATAGAATGAATGCCCCTATGAGATGATGAGCACAAGTGTATTTGGAACTGTTTGTCCCTCATCACTATGGAAACAGTTCGGACTAAAAATGCCGTTGCCCAAGAGGAAAGTGATTTGATAAAATTACCTCTCTAGAGGGGAGAGTGAGCCACAAGCTGATGACAGTGCACTCAGTGTGTGTGTGTGTGTGTGTGTGTGTGTGTGTGTGTGTGTGTGTGTATAAATATAAATAAGTGGGAAAAAAAATTGTGTAAAGGTACCGTATTTTCCGCACTATCAGGCGCACCGGATTATAAGGCGCACCCTCAATTAATGACATATTTTAAAGCCTTTTCCATGTATAAGGCGCACCGGATTATAAGGCGCACCCTCAATTAATGACATATTTTAAAGCCTTTTCCATGTATAAGGCGCACCGGATTATAAGGCGCACCCTCAATTAATGACATATTTTAAAACGTTTTCAATCACAATATAGTCATACTCAAAGTAATAACAGTAATAACTCAAACAATAACTCTAAACTCTCAATAGCACAATAAATCAATGTCAATATAACCAACCTTGTTCAACTGTATAAACACACAAAAGAAACAGGTAAAGCTTACTTTATCACTTCATTCCCCATTTACGAATCCCAATCTCAGTATTGATCCATATATAAGGCGCACCTGATTATAAGGCGCACTGTCAGCTTTTAAAAAAAATTAAGGCTTTTAGGTGCGGAAAATACGGTACTCTAAAAAATGACCTCATTACAGCTGAAGGGTTATTTGGGGGGAAATTATTGTATGTGCAATGCACCTTCTTAGCAGGTTTTTTTTTTTTTGAGTTACCACTTTTGTATATAACGCTATGATATTGTGAGCTTTAGTGTCACTATACGCAAGGCTTGCCTTGTTTAACATCAACCACACACACAAATAACAACCTTAAAATTGAAGTCTTCAACAGTGTGAACAGCTGTTTGTTCGTGTAAGCACTTGAGGGTGCTGAGAACTCTTCCCTATTACTTGTTAACCGCACATCATCAAGATGAAAATGTTTTCACTTGTATGTAATAAATGTGGGCGGACGTGACTGCCATGGTGAAATATCAGCCATTTGTTTAGTGCTTATACTATAGATGTGCTACCTCTTTGAGTTTGTTTGTCTGTGCGCAGAGCTATTACTACGGCTTTGCTGTTTGTACCTTACAAGGCCTTCCATGGTATGTATAGCTTTAGTCCATCTGTCTCTGTAGGTAACATCAGACTGGTTCATGCAGCAGGGGACAGGCTGCACAGAGAGACACACAGGCACGTCTGCTGCCGCCCCCCTGGCCGCCGGTATGGTGGCCCTCATGTTGCAGGTCCGACCTTGCCTCAGCTGGAGGGACGTCCAGCACATTATCACCTTCACTGCCACCAAGGTAAAAGCTGTGGTGCCTTTTGCCACTCTTGGCAGTATAACGGATCTTTGTGTTTGGAACCTTGATTGGTATAACATAATTCATTAGTGTGACAACAGTTCAGACTGGCGAGAGAACGGAGCAGGTTTCCATCACAGCCATCAGCATGGTTTTGGTCTCCTCAATGCATGGAAACTTGTTAATGCAGCCAAGGTACATGAATATACATAAGTCGATGCATATTTAAAAGAAATACATTTCAATATAGTTGTGAACTCGGTAAGATATATTTTCCTGTTCCGTCATTCCTCACAGGTATGGGAGTTGGTGCCATTTCTTGTGTCTTTTCAGAGCTCAGTAATGGAGGAGAAAATGTCCATTCCAGCATACCCCAAGGAGCTGATTCGTACCTTGACCGGTAATGTCATTGTCAAATTAATGTGTCCCTGCTCTAGTTTTCCACAGCTCTGCATTCAATAGTTAACTATTATGCTGCACTGTGTAGCCACCTCCCTCTTCCCTTTTTTCTTCTCTGTCTGACTCCATATTAGGCAATGTTCTGCTTGCTGTTTGTGTATTGAGGCGTTCACATTAACGTACCAAGCCACAAGTCTCCCAAGTTGCTCATGTGTCTTTCTACTCTCGTTTCTTTTGGCCATTTGTAGGTCAGCAGCTCTATTTATTTGATCTTGCTAGTCATTTGAGTTATTGTCTACTCAAGATTCCTTCATATTATTCTCACAAGTTTTGTACATTGAGCTTGTGAAGCTTATTGTAGCAACTTTTAGTGATCAGACCCATTGACAAAGGGGACTGCATGTTCAGTAGAAATCTACCTTTACCCTTGAACTATTTTTTTTTTGTATTCTCCTTTGTCTGTTCAAATTTAATCCATGTAAAATATGACTCTCTGTCAATAACTCTGTTATATTTATTCTGCATCTGCTATATTCATCCAACCCCTGCATTTGTTTACATCTCCTTGCCCTCCAACCTTCCTGAAAATTTCTACCCATTGACTATGAGTCCCTCTGTGTATACTCTCCATCAACTCAAGTCCCTCCCAAGCCCCAGGGAGTTTACATCCTTAAATGGTCGAAGATCAGATCAGTTTTTTAGCATCCAGGAAGTACACAAAAAGACCTTGTTGTCTGTCAATCCAGGACAAGGGATGAGTAGTGGTGAGGTTCTTTCCACGTCGTCACAAGTATTATTAAAAGTCAGTGTATGTAAAATGAAACCCAAAACAATTACATTGTTTGTAATGCTTTTTAAATATCTTTCTTGACTGGTGAATTGTAGCAGGTAGCAGCAGATATCATGAGAATTTCATATTTAGCCTGTATGGATTGCAGAAGATGAAATTCTCATTTCATGGTAATGGTTATGTTGAGTGTTTTGAGGAAGAAATTTCTTACCTAAACTTCATAGTAGTTATGATTTGAACAGATACACATGAAATTTGACGCTTAACTTTTAAAAGTGATGCAGCTGTGCTTGCCACATTTTTTATCAAACAACAAACATACAGTATTAATAGAGCAATCCCATGTATTGCTGAGATGAGTCGAGTGTGTGATGACCACCTCAGCGAAGGCTCCGTCAAACCGCAGGGACCAACTCACCGAACCCTTAGGGTTTCGATCAAACCCAGGTTAAGAACCACTGACCTAGAGTATAAGACCCATCATACTGTTGGTGTACAGTAGGCCTTGATTTTGTACATGTGCAGAGAAACCTACAGCTGGGCGGTATATTTGAAAAGGAAATGCACGTTTTGTTCAATTCTCCTCTTAGTCACTGCTGCTGATTTGGCACCATCTGGGATGCAGACATTGGAGCATGTGGCTGTCACTGTGACAATAAACCACCCTTGTCGGGGCAACCTGCAGATTGTGTTGTCCTGTCCAAGTGGGATTCTGTCAGTCATTGGGGCTCGACGGGCTATCGACAGGTGAGTCCTTTTTCGCAGTACTCACATATTTTGAATGCCCGCATCCAAGCCATATCCATGGTCAGAAATGAATATTGTGGTCTGCTTGTGCTTCTTTCCTACACAGAGACTCTGCTGGCTACCAGGACTGGACCTTCTCCACTGTGCGTTGCTGGGGGGAGAGGGCTGATGGCCAATACCACCTCAAGATATCTGACCATAGTAAGCTGTGGCCTACAGAATTTACACATGCTTTGAGTGCCACACATTTTTTATGGTCTGTGTAATGAACTACTTTCTGCTCAAATAGAGGAACCTGCATCTCAACAATGTGCTAGTATGGGGGAGTTAAAGCAGTGGAAATTGACTCTGTATGGATCTTCTATGACCTTCAAGGATGTCAAGGACAGACAAATGTAAGACCTTTCAGGAGGCATGCTTTTCTTGGACTCAAAAGAGATTTTACTGTCACATGTATAGTACTATACCACACAGTGAAATTCTTACTGCAGTGCAGTCATTCAGCACAACACAAATTTATTCTGTTTTACTTTTTTGTCCACAATAAATGGCATAGATCACCCTCGTGTAAATGTTACCCTTTGCTTTGTACATTTTTATTTATCCATGAAATATAGCGTGACGTTTGTGTAGCCCTTTTTTAGCCCATTTTACTGACTTTGTGATTGGATTAAAAAAATGTTGATACTATGACAGTATCATAAAGATTTTCAGCTGTTATTCTTACATTATCTTATTAAGATTGGACCCACTGGGATTATGTTTTACTAACCACTTTTCCAATATATGACAGGCTGGTGGAGGATGCCATGAGTGGCAAATATCTGGACAACAACTTCTCTTTGCCTTGCTCCCCAGGCCTTGATATTCCTTCGGAGATTATCAATCCCTTTACCTCCAACAGCCTCAGGGTAAGTTGCCTCTAACCGTCACAAGTTTTCATGTTTTCTCTGATCAACCTACCCAATCGCAATCAAAAAGCATCAGATCTTGATTTCATTGATTTCTGTGACTGTTAGGAATTTAGTCAGGGAACAACAGCATGCATCTCTGAATCTGTTTGCACGATACATTGATTGCAATTCTGCAGGCAGTACTCGAATTATGAATGTGCACACGGTTCCATTCATATTACATTTTGGGGTTCACGCCAGAGCAGCGTCACTGGGTGTGCAGACTGGGATGCTAGTCCCCCCTTTTTAAAAAAGGGAATCGGAGGGTGTGTTCTATTTAAAGAGGTTCCAGCCTCCTCGGCCTCCGTGGTAAAGGGCTTTTAAGGGGTGCTGGAGAAGAAGTTTTGTCAGGAAGTTGAACTTCGGATTCATGAGGAGCGGCGGTGTGACTTTTGCCCCGGCCGTTGAACAACGGATCAGATCTATACCTTCGTCAGGATCCGCGAGGGTGTATGGGAGTTGGCCCATTCAGTCCACATGTGGTTTGTGGACTTGGAGAAGGCCTTCTACCGTGTCCCGTGGTCAGTTCTGTGGGGGGTCTTCTGGAGTATTGGCTCAGGCATATGATTAGAATGGGCGTGGGGCCCCAGGGAATGA
Organism: Hippichthys cyanospilos; assembly: GCF_059441005.1. NCBI lineage: Eukaryota > Metazoa > Chordata > Actinopteri > Syngnathiformes > Syngnathidae > Hippichthys > Hippichthys cyanospilos. Next base: position 13,892,138 of record NC_142379.1, on the reverse strand, counting down.
CCCAGGACACGCAGGAGAGACTGTCTCTTGGCTGCCCCCTGGCTAAATTATCCTATGGTTGTTTGTCACTGTGTGCCCTGCAATTGGCTGGTAACCAGTTCAGGGTGTCTTGTAGAGAGCTGGGATAGGCACCAGTAAACCAGCAACCCAAGTGAGGATAAGCAACTTTAATGGGGGTGGGGTCACATTCTGCACATTCTACACATGCCCATTTGGCCTTGCATCCCCATCTGCCCACATGTGTAAATGTATCAATTGTGGCCTCTTGGAGCCATAACAAACAGCTCCTTTGTTTTTGTTGTTTGGGATAGTTCGCAACAGATGTTTTGAGACATGGTTATCTTAGTGATGCAATGAATTTAAAAAAAAAAAATGTTAGGAGTGAATCATAGATTTGAGTCACGGATTGCATAATTTTTCGAATCAGAAACTGAAAAAAAGAGATGAATATAATAGGGCTGCGGCTATCGAACTGTTTTTGGTCTTTTGGTGTCCTATGGAAAATTTAAATCAATTATTGAGTATTTGAATTATTTATTTAGATTTTAACTTGGTGGAAAACATATCACACACAGATAATCAAATAACATACTTTCATCAAGGGAGAAAAAAATGTAAAAAAAAAAAAAAAAAAATATATATATATATATATATATATATATATATATATATATATATATATATATATATATATATATATATATATATATATATATATAAAATTCTCTTATATGTGACTTATTTGATCCAAGCGGGTTTTCAAGTTTCTCTTCTGCTCTTATAGTGAATGTGGACTGATCATGTTGCCTTTATGTGAACGTGCACCCTCTCACCCCACCACACCCCTTGCGCTGAACATGTGCAGCCTGAATCATGGTGTGTGATCTGCACAAATCGCGATCATTTGTAGCACTACTTAAAATTCCTTAAATTTTGATTATAAATATGAGGATACAAGCACAAGTGTGAGAAAAAGCAGTTGTCATTGTTTTTAATTTCTCAGGTGCATTCTTTTTTTCGACTTGTCAATTTCTTCTACCCCAGCCGCTGCTGTTAACCATTAGTCATCATATTTTTAGCATGGCATCTAATGCAGTTTATATATTTTTTTGGTGATTCTTGGCATATTTTCTGTTATGTTTTCTCCAGTTTCTGCTCCTTTTGGGCTGCTTTGCGCTCTTCTGGTCTCTCTACTACATACTGGAGGCCGCCATTGCTCACCTGGATCTCGGAGGCCTCCATTTCCTGTCCTGGAGGCAAACTGCTAACAGAGTCAGAAATGGACGTCGAAGGAGAGGAGTGGAGGAGGCTTTAGATGAAGAGAACGGGGGGGAAGAAGAGCGACGAACCGAGCTGGAGTTGAATGTGGTGCTGGACTCAGAGACCAAAATGCCACTCATCAATCGAGAGATGCTGACATGACATGACAGAGGGCTTGAAGGTCAGACAAAAGTGCTCTTTGGATGTTCTCAGGCTTCCACCCCAAACCTCCTCCACCCGGGCCACTGCAGTTTGTCTTATTATGCGGTGTGGACTTTTGCTTGAACTGTGGATGAAGTTCAGCGCGGAGCGTCATGTTCAAATGTGCTTCAAACGTTAGGCCCTCTATAAGCATCTTTTTGAAGTGGTTATGTCTGTGCGGCCATCCCTCACAGAAGAGAGAAAACCAAAAGAATTTCAAGTCTCTGTAAAACCGTTTGTTCCAGAGGAATTGCGTACCGTTTGCGAGGAATGTAATGTATGCACTTTATTAAGGTGAGAGTCTACTGTGAGTGAGAGGTTTGTGTATGTGTGCATGGGAGTGGGTGTTGTGAGACAAGGGTTCACTAGGTCTTCCTCTGAAGTGGCCTCAAATTAAACTTCCATTATGGTACACACACATTTTCGGAATAAAAGCCCAAAGTCAGCTGGGATAGGCACCGGCAAGCCTGCGACCCTTGCGGCTATAGAAAATGGATGGATGGAAAAGTATTGATGATGGATTAATTGAAGTTGACATATGAAAGCCCAGGCTTCCTACCTGTGGGTCGTCAACCCACTAACTACTGAAAAAACTTGACATGGATTTTTCAATCGTGGAATATGCACAACTATATTTTTATTGAAGTGTTGCATATTTATGCCTTACACTGTACATAATTCATGCTGCCTATAAACCAGTGTTTTTATACAAAACGTTTTTTTTTATAGAGTTCTCTTTCTACTGTTGCGCAGTTAGAGAGGAGTTGCAAGTTGTGTTTTGCTGTGCAAGTCACATGAATGCTAATAAAGGACTTGATGAATATTCTCTTGTGGTTGTTTGATACACAATGAAGGGATCACCATATTTTTTTTTCTCTCTGTTCTGTAATTTTTAGGACAGTTCTCCACAGTTGAAATAACCCTAATGTAAATGTTAGCGTACCCTTTGGGTTTCACAAAACTGTTTTTGCACACACATGTAGTTCCAAGTCAATATTTAATATGAAAATGTACAAAAACATGTGCTGATACAGCAGGCATAGATAGCGGTAGGTACGGATCCTTGAACATAATAGTTTTCCATGATAGTGTCTTAAAAAGGGTTGGTGATGACATTTTTTTTTTCCCATGACCAAATCCAGAATGATATTGCATTTGCTTATGAGATGTAAATGTTTTCTAAACTGGGAGTGGAAAAGCAGCGCAAGGTGAGGCTCTGCAAAAGTCAAAAGTGTGATTTGTGACAAGAATTGAGACTTGGGATGATCATTTTGAAATGGGGTACCTGAGGAAGCAGCAAGGGGTTGATCAAATTGGAGAGAAAAAAAATGGAGGACCTTTTTACAAAGGTCGCTGTTTACAGGCTCTAATGGTTGTAAAGGGCGTCAGGGCAGTACAATTTCAGTGGCTCAGGATTTGATTTGATTTTTACAGGATTTGTCTCGGCCTTCCATAGCTCATGCCTTCCTGACTGGCTCCCTTGTTTGACCCCATCTGGAGACCAATCACATTCTTGCCCGCCTTCATCTGATCGTCTGAGAATTCTCGCTTGTTCTCCTGTGCTTTCCTGCCAGGAAGGTAGAGACACAAAAATGAACTTCAGTGCTTCTTGAGGGTGTAAAATCCCGTTATTATACTACAATGCCACCCACTTGAAGAACCAGTTTGGGTCACCCTGGTACGTGCCCTCATCCTTGGTGACGGCCAAGCTGCCGAGCGCTGACAGCGTCCTCTGCACTGCTGCCAGGTCCTTACCTGCCAACAAACACACCACATTCAGATCTGCTTCACGTAGCAGTGCCTAGACTGCACTCATACAATTAAAAACCAAAATGACTAATAAAAAAAAAAAACATGCATACCAAGATAGTTAACATTGAATTATCTGAAAATAAAAAAAACTTTCATAAAGGAAATCGTTTAAATTACCAATTGCAGTTTTTAGTAAATAAAATCACCATGTCTAAAACTAAACATAATTTGTCATTGTTATTTTAAATGTTTATTTTGGTATTATTTGGAATCATAGTTTTTTACCCACTGGTTTGCATTTTCCTGGACTTGAGAAATTAAAAACAAAATAAATACCCCTGAACTTTCCATATTAATGCATTTTAAACAAAATGAAACACATGCTAACTAAAAACTAAAAGGAAGCATTTAATAATACATAATTAACAGAGCCACTTTAAAAACAAACAGGATTCACACAGGTCAAAAATAAATACAAATTAACCATAATAAAAGTCCAAAATTCAAATCTCTGCTACAGCTTGTAAAACTTCAGCATATCTTGAGACTGAAGCTCAGTCATTCCCTATCAAATTGATGGACAAATATTGGCCATTGTTAGTGATTACACTGTATTATTTAAATCCTATTCTGACGGTAGCAGTGTTTACAATGGCAAGAGAAGTGACAAGATATCTAACCTTCCCAGAGGTCCACAGTCTGGAACATGTCAGTTTTCGTGACACCATACTTCTCAGCAGCATTGAGGAACTGAGAGATCTGCTCCATTTGTTTGAAGGCCATGGTTGAGCTCTGAATCTTCTTCACAGGTTTGTCTCCAGGAAAAAGACTGTTGATCAATTCACTCAGGACCTGAATTGAATAGAAGGTGTGATCATAAAAATAAGATGGAGGAAAAAGAAGGATTGCTCCAGTCATGATTCATCTCAATTTGGTGGCCCACGGAACATGTGGGACGTGAAATGCACTCACACATCCGTCTTTCAGCCAGGCCTGGAATCCAGTTTTTCCTGACTCTGGTCTTCCAACCCCAGAGCCACACTGCCGGCTGATCCACTCCACTAGAATTTGCTCCAGCTCCTGATCGTACTTGCTCTCGATCTTGTCCTGAACCTGCCGGCTCATGCCGTAGGATGGACCTTTGTTTGCCATGCCAGCTCCCTGGTGACATCAACAAGGTCAATGGGGCATTAAAAACAGGATCGAAAACACGGGATCTCCACTTCATATATTTACAGTACAGCAGTGTTCCGTAATCTCAAGGGTAACCTTGCCATGAGCTGTGAAGCCAACATTTTGTGAAATACTGATATAATGTGTGCTCGATTTTGAGGCGTTTTCAGGCATTACAGGCAAACGCTAGCAGTTTCTTATTCAAATTTTAATATCAAGGCTCAGACATGCACGTCACGACACTCATAAGCATTTACAACCAAACTACAATATCATTATAATATGTCTGTATAGACAATCCTCTTTGGCATGCATGTTCCAAGCGTGTACTGAAGCAGATACGTTCAGCAGCTCAAGTGAATTTTCCGTTTCCCAAATCGAGTGACATTAACAGCATTGAGTGTCCCTCCTGCGCACCATTACTGTATGCGGTTTCTTTATAAAGGCGGCATGGTGCACAAAGGGAACTAAAACAGCCATCTTTGCATGTTTCTTCTCTGTCATACAGACCCATCGTGACTTGCTGCTCTCTGCCAACATAAACACATACTGTATGCTTGCCAGCACTTTTCTTAGAATATTGCTTTTTGTGCAAAACCCCATTCAAGGCGCTGTCAGCACCATCCAACCTTTGCTGCCATCTTGATGTCAGGTCACTTCACTTGGTCCTGGGAAGGTTCAAAATTCAAAATGGTGAGGGTTATAGCACCAAAAGGGATGGGTGACGCTGCGGCCGCTCCCTCAATAGACTGGCGAAAGTCAGACTTATACTGTAAATGCTTTGAGGTCTTGAGAAACCCCTCAAGGCAAGTTCCACCCTATCGTACATCGTATTAGCAAGTTCTTACTGTACTTTTTTTTTGACTACGTTCACTTGCTGTAATATGTACAAAGTTTACCTTTAAAGTGCGTAATATAAGTCATGTTCCCTGAATGTATGATTTATATATTTAAACTGTGGGGTTTCAGATTCACAGATTAATTGCGATCAATTAATAACAATGGTTAAAGTGATATTTTGCTTTCTTAATCACGTTGATCTTATTTTTAATCCCGAACGAGACCTGTTTTTATGCATTGGGCTTTTTGTGCTGAATTTTCGACGGTTGGAGAACAAAGGTCAATCACACCCGGAGGTGGACATTGATTAGTTGTTCTTTGTAAGGAGCTTGTTAACCATGGACGCATCTTAAGTTTAACCAACCACATAAATGCAAAGCACCCAGCCGCAATTGCAGCCGCAGCTAAAGATACCGACAAAGACGTTAATGTAGCAAACCACAGCAAAGCTCTGTTTGCAACCAGCACTTGCTCTCAAATACAGCAGAAAGTAAATGGTTGCAACTGCATCTTTTAGAGGAAATAAATGACGGAAGCCAATTTTCGCTTTGTATGGTAATCTTTTGCTCTGCCACAATAATAACAATTACATAGCTAACAAATGGTTGTAGGAAGGATTAAAATGAGGTTATCCTTAATTAACTACAGATCTTAATTAACCTCTGTTTTTTTTTTTTTAATAATCTCAAGAGCTCTAAAGAAAAATTTGTTGTTGGGGGGGCAAGGGGTAGGTTATTATGGACTGGTAGTTGCGCCCTGACTACTGCTGCGGCATTGTGGGGCATAGCGACAACACCCACAGTGTTTGAGACTGAACACAATAAGCTGATGTTTCACCATTTTGAAGCCTCGTTTCACATACTTTGCATTCGTGGCTATTGAGAGACTCATTCTGCGTTGTTTTAATCTTAAGGAGAAATAATTACACTTTACACGTATTGATAGGTTTGCGTTGTCAGTTCATGTCTTACCAACTGCAAGCCACCTTTACACATCCAAGCTTCTTATAAACATAAGAAGGCCGGGAAAAAAAGTATAAATCAAGGTCTCCTTTTGTTTTTTTTTAGGGATATTTCTTGCCCGCTGCCCATAACTCAAAATGTTCTGGCTAAACAACCTTCAGTGCGCTCTGGCCACATCCCCAAATATTACTAGACATATCTGAGAAAACAAATCAGTTGCACAGCAGCATGTGGTTTAGCTTTAGTAAGCATGTTAAAGGGCCTACTTATAATTCTCAATATGCTGCATCCCGCAGTAAGGAAATTTGCCACAGCTATCCTTTATTCCCTTCTTCTGCACAGCTGTGTTTTCCTGCTGTGGTTAACTGTTGCTATGGCCGAGTCTGCCTACAGCCAGGACAGGAAACCGATGTTTCCATCTGCGGTATCTGTGGCACTCTGCAAGGACATTGCGTCATGCAGCCCAGGCACCACACTTAATGGGCTCCTGATGGCCTGATATGAAAACAGTATGTTTAACAGAGGATGTAAAAATCCACAGAAAATGTGGACAGTTGAGCTTGTGGGCATTCTGTTTCATCGCTGCCATGTTCCAAAAAAAGCACTTGTGTTTCAGAGAACATTTTCTTGATTATCAGTTTGGACTATGTCAAAACGTTGTCATTTGAGCGCCGCACACACAAGAAGGGCACAAGGGCCACTTTAAAATCATTTGAACATAATTTTTAAACACTCTATAAATAATCGAGTAAACAGGATTTATAGTTTATAGTTCATTGATGAACTGTCATATAACAGCTTTCTGTTCAATAATCCCGCTTGACTAGATCCACGTCTGCACAGAACAGCATCCAAAGCCCAGCTCTCCCGTCAGAACCATAACAAACTGTGCTAAGATGACCATTTTGAAAACTGTTACTTGAGGATCATAAATGTTTTTTCTTTATAAAATTGAACCTTGAACTTGTAGAAAATTCAACAAACTATTTTTGCTTCTAAAATTATTTTTTTTTCCAATTTGATGGGAAATTGTCTCATTATTTTGGTTTTTATTTATTTATTTGTATTTTATTTTTCATTTACTCATTTATTTAGTTGTGAGTAAATCCTTGTGTATTAAGAAAAGGTCTGCAGTATGCAAACAAATACATTAGTAGTAGTGGCGCAAAGGGCCGTAGCAAATCGCATGTTTAATATATGCCACTGGCTTTGAAAAATAGATGGTGGGCCGCAAATGGCTCCCTGGGCGGAGTTTGGATGCCACTAATGTAAACAATAGTTGTTTTTAATGTCATGGCTGTCTAGGTCTGATTCAAGTACAATACTGTAATGCAGGTGTTCTTAAAAGTTTTGGTGTCAGGGACCCCTTTTAGAAAGCAAAGTTTCCAAGGACACCCATTCCAAATAACCCAAAAAATAGTGCCCTTTTTCCTTACTAACATATTCAATTTGACAACAAGTATATCTGTTCATTTTCACCAATACTGAAGTTTGCAAAGGAAAAATTGCAAATTGCACCCCTCCTCATAACAAACAATTTCCCCTAAAAAGATTGCTGCCAAATATTTAGTGACTAAATAATCAAGCTCTTTGATGATGACATGGGTTACGTGGGTCTATTTGACAAATAACAACATTATTACATTTTTGAAAAACATTTTAAACTGGTTGAATTTATTTCTTTATTGAAGTCGTGAATACATTTACAATTTAATATAGAATAAAATGACATTAACACAAACATTTATATATATATATATATATATATATATATATATATATATATATATATTTTTTTTTTTTTTTAATTTCCAACCCAAATTATTTCGCGGACCCCCTACAGTCAGGCCACGGACCCCCGGGGGTCTGCAGACCTCACTTTGAGAACCACTGCCGTAGTGTACAGTCTAATTTCTGGACCATTTCTTCCACTACACTAGTCTCCACAGGAATATATAATTAAAGTGGAAGATTCAATTACAGATCTTCATTTTGCTTTTAAATGATAAATATGTGCAGATATCTAATAAACTACAAGCCTCAAATGTAAACCCTTTAGCCCGTTTGATCATTAAGATGATTGTGTTAATCCAATAAAGCCCAAAAGACTCAGTATTCAGTACTCAGTAAGACTCAGTAAAGCATCCACAGTCAACACTGGCATTATTACAGCAGTCCATTAAGAAGAGTTAAGAAAATGGTCGCATTGCACAGCTGCATCCCCATATAGACCTGCCGCCTCCTTGTGAGATCAATTGGTCATTAATTAGGACGTCTGGCGGAAATGTGTGTTCTCTGAAACTTATCGGAGGAACAAAATGAAAATGTCTACTCACTGCGAGGGAATGGATCTGCTCTCTGCTGGCCGACTATACAGCTGGTAGTGGAGAGTGGATATTTTCTTCACAGAGACCTCCTTCCTTTAAAATGCTGGCTTAAAAAGGGCAGACGATTTAACGACAGTAGCATTTGATCGGGTGGGCGCGGTGGACGGAGGGCGTATCAATGGGAAGTAGGAGGGACAGATGGGAAGGGGAAAAAAGGAAAGTTCATCCTAAAAAGGGCATGGCCTTTAGTAGCGCCCTGCTGCTGCTTCCATCTCCATCAGCGCAGTTCAAAATCCCGGCCTTATTTGGCTAGCGTTCCTCCGTGCAACGCACAGGCAAGCAGCCACGCAGCGGCAATTCTCCAAATACTTTCACGGCATCCCTCATCATTCTTGGGTGGCTACATGAGACGGTTGGAAAAACTGAAGTCTATGGTAAACGCACAACAAAACCGACTCGTATTATTGGTTTTTATTCCAAAAGGAGTGCTAGATGAAAAGTATGTCCAAGGTCCTGCATTAGAATGTCATTTCCACTTACATTCCATTGGAGAGATGTGCTCCAAAAACAGAAGGAGGGGGGCTCTGCCCCAGTTGACGTTGCAGTGTAAGCAAACCCTGGACTGACCGCCTGTCAATCACAAGACATTCACTGCCGTCACAGAACCTAACATGTATGTTTGGAATGTGGGGCAAAGCTGACATTTACTGTAATTTGTTTAAGTGCGATCTGTCATTTCTACATATTCATGAATGGATGTACTAATTATTTGGAATGTCTGATTGTTTATAATTTGTTTAGAATATGTGTCAATTTAAAAAAGGAATGTGTGGCAAATCTAGTATATTTCAACATCACAATTACAAACTGCTTCAAGCCAAATACATGGATAACTTTATAGTTTGTTTGTGGTTTATGCATTTGTTTTGTGTGTTTGAAATGCATTTGCAGCGCATCCAGAATGCATTTAGAGCACTTGGTCTTTTTTTCCCTTGACATTTTCAAAATGTGTGTGTGGGGAGCCGGGGGTGGGAGGAGGAGGTGAGGGGGACCCATTCTATAATACAAATCTAACATAAAAAGTGTGTGTGTGTGTGGGGGGGACCACATACTAAAAGTGTAAAATATATCGACCCTGTTTTTGATGACAAAACTAACCATAAACTTGATAACGATCAAAAAGAAGAGCATTATAAAAATAGATGGAGAGATTATTAGCGTTCTAAACAGAGCATATTAGGTAAAGGACAAGAAGTATAGCTGTCTCATGCGCAGTCCACATGCATAGTCCATAAACAAATTACAGTGCAGCCGCTCAGGTCCCGACGAGCAGACATAGCCAGTCACTCTTCATATTTTAAAAGAAAAAAAAAAAAAAACTACAGAAAACGTTTCAAGTGTTACATCTGTTGCTGGTTAAACAAAAAGTCAAGCCATAAACACTTCATGTGTTAATGTGCGGATTACGACGTGTTTTGCTAGTCAAACTTTTACTCCTGTCAGCCCAGGAGCGCAGCCATAATTTTTTGGGTGGGTTGCCATGGTGACAAAAAACTTCAGTGAGGCTTGGTAATGCGTGAATGCTCCCCTTTTTAAAAAAATCATTATAACAATATCACAATTTCATGATGTAAAATGATTAAATATATGATTTTGTGTGAATGATGGATCGGTGGAGCGGCGTTTAGCACCTCCGCCTCACAGTTCAGAGACACAAGTTCAATTTCAGCATGCATGTGCACATGAAGAGAAACATAATGAACATATTCATATGTAATGTGACACACCCCCACATTTGTACAAAATTGTAAAATTCTGTCTTTATTTATCACACAAAGGTGACTTATGCATTCCAAGCAAAAAAATAATAATAACAATGCATGTGTTGAAATGTAGACCGTGGATCATGTTATCTCAAAGATAAAATTCAAATATTTCTTCAGATTGAGCTCAAAACAATGTCAAAAAGAGGCATACAGAATGTAACCAGAAAATGTATTCAATTCCAACTGTTTACAGAGTTTCCTCCCAGATTCCAGCTCCATATACACCTGATCACCTCTCTGCATTTCCACTGTGATAGTCTGAGAAAACACACGACACACAAAAAGTTCAATCATTCAAGCTATTTCTTTTATCTTCAATCATTTTCTCTAATTACCTGAGTGGCACTATCTTCCCCATCCTCTCGATTGTCCTCCCAAACGCTTGCCATCACCTCCCCATTCTTCATCATCTGGACCTATAAAAAAAAACAATGGTTTCACTCATCCAATAAAAATCTTTCAGTGATAGAATATACAGTATATCTATTGACTTTGTGGTAGAGTCTTTGGTTCAGTTCTACAAACGAATAGACTGTGTAGGAGAAGACATAAAGTCCAGCCTGCGGTGCAGTGAAGACACCTGCAAGAAAAGTTACAATTACGTTAGAATGAGAATTAACAAAACTGGAAATTGTAATAAGAAAAAAGAAAATCCTACCTAAGGAAGGATTGTATCCATTTCCATCATTAAGAGTGACTCTAGTGTAAGGTATTGGTGCATTGGTATTGAAAGGCCCAAAGCAGCCAGTGGAAGAATCAATGAAGAGTGTTGGGTCCATTTTAGCTTTGAAGGCAACCTTGATGCTGGCTTTGGGAAAGAGAGATGAATTCATAACCTTCTGTAAGTTAATCGGACCAATAAAACAGACGGTTTGGTGCATGTGCTCCAACAGGCTTACTGGTTAAAGCGCCCACTTTACTCTTCAGCATGCTGATGTCATCCCACAAAGAAGTCATCCGTTTAAAAGTGTTGTCCTCTAATTGGAACATGTCGTTGGCTCCGCAACAGCAACCGCGCTGACGATTAAAAGCGCAGTCGCAGTCCCACTTGTCACAAGTCACTGTTTCCTTCAGGTTGACTGAGAAGAGGTTTGTTTTTTGAAAGCGCTTGTTTGCTAAATTAATCCGCGGAAAGTTTATAGTCATAGATCCCAAAAACCTGGGACAGGTTTGTGAGCTCACATGAGGTCATTCACAAGATGTAAAAACAAAAACAAAGATTTGATGAGGTTAGTAATGCTCCCTTGTAATTGTTTTGCATGTTTCTAATTCTGCTTCTATTTTGCTGTAACTGAACCGACTATGAATGAATAAATGCACTGCATTTTACTGGCTGAGGTTGTCTAGTTTTCTTCTAAGGTGAACATTTCTGTAGCTCTACAAAATACAGCCACAATAATGAAAATACTGTTAAATGAATATAACCAATTACTAATAACAAACAATGAAAGCTATATCATGTGATCCTTTAAACAGATAATCTACTGATTTAGTAATTTTCAGCGATAAAAAGTGAATATTTGTCTGTAATTAAGTGAACAACTACAGTAATTATTTTTCATTTACTGTACACACATTTTGTGCCAAAGGCACGTCACGACCAGCCACGGATCAGTTTGTGAATGTCACATGGCCAACAGTTGAGTCGTGATTAGTCATGGACATATTCAGTTGACAGCAAGTGGAAAAATGTATTTTAAAGGTATTAATTGAACATGAAAATATATTTAGTTATCAAATTCATTATGGATGAAATATCCCCTTTTTTTACAGCTGAAAATGGATAAATACGTCGACAAACCCTTTCATATTTCTGACCATTAGTGTATTTTAATTCCATCGAAAATATTTAGATTATTTTAGAGATAAAATCTTAACAGTTTTTCATTAGTATTATTTTTTTAACTAAAAGATGTGTTCCCAATTCACAAAACTATTTCTTCCACTCAACGTAACGTTGTTTTTATTTGTTTTTAATGAACAGATAGCTAACTATTTATGCTGATTCAATTATGTACATGAAGGTAAAACACTCTATCCTGATTAGTTGCACCCTGTTAAGCTTACTGCGTGGAATAATTGATGAATAACTAGAATTAAAACTCCGCGAAAAAAAGGTATCACGCAGAAAATTCACCCACAACTGAATGACCCACAATTGGCTATACTGTACACACAAAAAGTGTATGTCTTTCATGAGTACCAGCGATCTCTTTCAGCATCTGATTAATTGACTGGGCAGCCACACAGCCGTGAAGAAACAGCGCCCCTAAGAGGATCAGAACTCGAGCAACAGCCATCTGAAATCATAGGATCGCTTGGTAGCATGGAGGAAATGGAGCACAATTTCATTTGCTTTGCCTTTTGGCAATACTGTACATACAGTATAACATTACAGTATTTGTGTAAGCCCTCAAATGACCAAGCATATAAATACTGTAGTTAGTGTCAGTTACATTCGGTTTGTATTGAGTTCTTTCAACAGTATTTGGTTCATTGTTTAATCTCACTAAATCCACTCACAGTGTTTGTTTGTAACTTTGAATTTACAAAATGATTCATTATTTGTAAAATAGCCATCAATTAATAATGCATTTCATGACTGGAAAACTGAAAAAACAAAACACACAAGGATGTGGTGTCGATTTATTTATTCATGTACCTGTACTGTGATTTTTTCCAGCGCAAAGCATTTTAAGATAAAAAAAGTATATATATATATATATATATATATATATATATATATATATATATATATATATATATATATATATATATATATATATATATATAAACTTTGAAACTACATTTGTTGTGGTCATCTCTAGGTGTATTTCATTCATCAATTCCAGAAGATAGAGTGTGTAAAATCTGTTTTGTTTTATGCATGCCAGAGAACTGCTTTACCAATGTCAATATGCATGCGTATAAACCCTAACAAAATAAAGGCAGACAAAGTTTTGCAAAACAAACTTTTATAACAAGACGCAGCCAAACGTTTCTTAATGCACTAATTAATTTGCTCTTTATTCAAAAACTACAGTGTAATGTTCTAGTAATAGCATTAAGAAGATTACATTACTGATACATCTAGAGTCAATATGCAATACATCTTGTGACTGTGAATGGATCCAAACGGGTAACTTACTGTTGTTGATCGTCTTCCTTTTTTTCCAGCAAAGTTATGTTCTCCAAGTGTTTGAAACTTGGTCTGGCTTGCAAAGGTGTAGTGCAAATGTATGTGTTCAGGTGACTCCTTTTTACTGGGTGACCGAAACAAGCACCACCTCTTGGTACAAATTATGTCATATGTTTTTGCATAAAAACTGGCGTTCTTCAATATACATTACCAGCCTTTTCACAGTGTGCAGAGCCTGGTTTTACTTTACACTTATGTGAATGGGTGATATTAGGCACTTGGCCCCCTACCATTTTCTGTAGGGATTGTGGATCCCACTCTAACAGAAAACTGGTATAGAGAATATTGTTTTTTGACCTACAAGGACAAAGGTGTTCAAAAAATGAGGACGAAAAGAAAAAAAGGACTGAGGGATCAGTCTGATCAACAAAGGCTCAGATGTCACACTAATGTAGAGCATCACCTAATTCTCATGCTGAAAGAGTGCACACAGCATGCTACATGTAATACTGTATATACTTAGCCCTCAGATATGGTTAAAAACATCATGATGTCATGCTTCATGTGGATCATGTGTTTGTTAGGTATTCAGGCTTAGGTTGACCATTTTCTTTACTCTTCTTTACTCTTGTTTTGACATGTACATGAAAACACACACACACACACAAAATGCCATGAATAAATATTCATTTAAGATCACTAAGACTTTCATTAAATCACCAAATACTGTATAATTAAGTTAAGGACGCATTGCACATTATACGGGAGCCATCAGGAACTTTTGGAGAACATCCCTCCAAATTCATAAGTAGTATGTTGTGGTATACAATATCAAAAACAGTATTTATGTCTATGAATATTAGAACTGTATATAATTTTTGTTCCAATGACTTAGTAATTTCATCTGCTTGCTCCATGAATGCCATACTGATCGTTACTACATTATGTCCACAGTAATGAAACATAACTTGAATATTTTTGCATGGCAGTTTAAAAAAAATGCTGCATAAAATACAGTCTCACAACACAAAGGTGTCTTTGACATACGTACATATAGTTCTTATTCTTTGACGAGCCCTACTGAGGTTGTTTTGCCATCAAAATAAAATAAAAAATAAGTAAATTCAGATCTTTTGAAAATCAGCATTGAACACAGCTGAGGTAAGCATTTTAAGGTGGTTGTTGACAAACTTTTCTCATAGCGACAACATATGTCTAAATGAAAGCGAAATCACAAAACCATGGAACAAGCAAGATTTGGGAGAGCTGTATTAGCTTTAAAAACGACTAGATGATGCCCAGTCGTGGTTGGAGTTAGACTTCACAGGAGGCCAAACGTTTGTAAAGCTTGACCTATAATTGGAAAGAAAGCCCTCCTGGATGTGTTGCATGAATAACAGGACAGACAAAAGCTGAAACAAGGAGGAGCGTTTTGGATATCTTTTAAATAGCTGTGAATTTGAGTCGGTCAAACATTCTGGCGCTGACATTCAGACGGCCTCCCCTGTTGCAGGCATCATGCAAGGTGAGATTTGTTAAATTGGTTCCGACATGATTCATAAAGAGCTTAATGGTTTGATGTTTTTTATGTGTTTGAGGCAAATACACGATCGTTTGCTTAAAGAGTAACTTAATAACTCGTCTTCCAGCTGCTATATTCCTTTATCTTCTGGGGCTGGTTAGCACTGACAATCATTTCTCCTGGAACGGTCCTTCAGCATCACCTGAAACAGACAGCGTCAACCAAGACGAAGGTAATCTATGAAAATGACAAAAGTCTTCTTCCAGTTCAAACGAAGCATTTTGCGGTGTTCAGCATGTTTGACAGACAAGGCGACATGCGGCTGCTGCATGATGCAGCAAAAGATACACAGGATGAAGATGTTTTTTAACGCGAGCCTCAACGAGCTGGAGACGGAGATAGTTAGAACGCA
Source organism: Hippichthys cyanospilos (assembly GCF_059441005.1). Classification (NCBI taxonomy): domain Eukaryota; kingdom Metazoa; phylum Chordata; class Actinopteri; order Syngnathiformes; family Syngnathidae; genus Hippichthys; species Hippichthys cyanospilos. Next base: position 13,876,724 of record NC_142379.1, on the reverse strand, counting down.
AAATACCCTCAACAACATCAGAGGTCAGCACGATGCGGATGACTCTAAGGAAATCCTAAACTTCCACAATGATGCCTCATTTTCCCAACACGTGTCCCTGCAGCGAGCCGCAGTGCCTTCTCTGTGGCTCTGACCAACAGCGATTCTTTGACCTGCTTTGGGCCATTCCGTGACGACAAGCTCATAACCTACCAACATGTTTTCATCAACTTGGGAATGGGCTACAATGCGGCCACCGGGGTCTTCACCGCTCCTCGGAATGGCGTCTACAGCCTTGCCCTGACCGTCTACAGCGACGCCGGTTCACCCGGTAACAGCCTGGCAGCTTGCGCCAGCCTGCAAGTCAACGGACAAGTGGTGGCTGGCCCAAAAGAGAAAAATAAGCAAGATCAAGAAGATAGCGCTTCTATTGTTGTGGCGCACCACCTGGCGGCTGGGGACAAGGTGGCCGTTAATCTACCCATCGGCTGCTTTCTGTGTGATGACAAAAGCCACTACAACACTTTTACTGGCTTTCTTCTGTACGCTACTGACTAAGATGACGAAAACGTCTACCTCGATGAGTCTCATCAAATCCCTCATAATTCATCATCTACTTTTCACACTAAAATAAGTGAGAATAGATTCATGACAAATTCATTCGTCTTATTTGTAATCTTTTAATTGGAATGATTTTAAAATGTGAGTTCTACTTGCACATTTGCAAATCATGGCTTGTATTTGCCATTTTCCTCACATTTTCTTAGTAGGATGTCAAAAGAACAGATTGCCTTCAATTACAGTCATAGTCAGAGTGTTGGCTTTTATTTGCGTTAGAACAGCAGTATTAGATTATGCATCGGGCTTCTTGCGCTTGTGTTGATGGGCGTTGGAAAAGAAATGTCATTTGATTGTTTTTATTGTGTTTGGCATAACCTGATTGGGTCCTGTTGTGTGTGGGAGGTCAAGTTCAGAAGCAGAAGGAAGACGTGAAAATGAAAGTGCATGTTGTACGTCTGATGAATGCTTAAAAAAAAAAAGCCTTTGATATGCATTCTTATTAAGAAGAAGCTTACTTACCACAAAGCAGCTCCAGTTGGGCCTACCTCATAAATGCAAAGCAGTCAGTTGCGACTACAGCCACAGATAACATTAGTGTCAAAGACACTAATGCAGTGAGCCATAGCAAAGCTCTTTGCCAACCTAAACTCAAAAATTCCCGCAGATGAACAAGCCTGAGACAGACAGGATGGATGATAATTCAATATCATCAATCCATCCATTGTCTCTACCGCTTATCTTCACGAAAGTCACGCTGCGTGCTGTTGCTTATCCAAGGATTCTTTGGGGAGTAGGCAGGGTACACCATAAACTGGTTGCCAGCCAATCTGTTTTGTTTTTTTGTATTTTATGTTATTTTGTAATTCGGCGATTGACTATAGAAAAGAGCTGCAAACCGCTGGATGGTTGAAACTAAAAGTTGCAATTAACACTTGGACCCATCTCAAATGCCCTGTTAAAACGCCTTGTACCCTCTGAAGAGCCTTTAGGTAGGTCCAAGAACAGGGGTGTAGCCAGAAAATAATTTGTGGGGTAGGTGACCAGGGTGACCTAACACCTCAGTGAGGGATGCATGCTTACATACTTTACCATACTAAGCAGAGTATCTATTTCATGAGAAAATAATCATCTTGTTACGGTACAGTTTATAAGTTTAAATGTAAGTATGCAGTAAACATATGTATAAATAATTTGTAACAGAAATCAAAGGGTTTGAGAATGCTGCATGTTTATAAAAATGCCAGACATTAAAATGTCCTCCTAAGTGTGGTCAAAAAGGTGGCCATTATGTCACTCCACCCCTGCCCAGTAGTGCATGTATCCCCATTTGAAAATCTTGATTTACATGATCAATCAAACCAAAAAGCTGCATGTGATGATTAGCTTTTATTTCTTTCATAACTTTATATTTGTTAGATTTATTAGGTGACAATGGTGTAAAAAAAAATATATATATATATATCTTGCGATTGCAACCAAATTATTGTTTAATCGACTACTTCATTTGTACTTCAGTCCAATTGGCAGATTTTAACAGTAGCACCGACTCCACTCCAGAACCGGAACCCTGGGTACAGTGGACCGCTGAATTGGGTCACATGTTTGTGAATGAGGTGAGCCTGGTCATGGGTGATGCGGTAAAAAGCCAAAATGCCTGCATGCTGGTCCAGATAGGTTCCGATCCGTCTGCCTTTGGGTGAGCCGAGGAGTTTTTCCTGGCTATTGTGCCAAAATGAAAATCCAGTCCCAGACCAGTACAAACTCCAGGAGTGGGGATTGTGGCCCAAACGGCTTCTATCATCAGAAGACTGGCGATCCATGTCCTTGTAAGCAACTCCAATGGTAATCTAGGTGATGGAGTAAAAAGTACTTTTTTTTTTCTTGCAAACAATTATTGTTCAAAATAGAAAAAAAATTGTTAACTAACATACCAACAGACTTTTTTTTTTTAAAACCACATTTTTAATATTTTAATCTCAGTGGGAGGGAGTCTGTACTTAGAAAAAAAAATGCAAAACAGTGTGAAGTGTAGTATTTGCTTTGCTGATGTGTAGTGTAAGTAAGATCACCTTTGAGCCAGTCCACTCCAGTTCCCAGTAGTACGGGCTGCCTCCCAGTGGTTCCCTGCAGAGAAGCTGTCGCCAGTAGAGGAAGCGTTCCGGGTGGTCCACTGGGTTCAGGTTCTCCGCACGCAGTGTGGCTTTACGACCGCCGTCCGACAGCTGAATATGGCGATAGACTGTGTTGGGGTCCATTGTAGGTTCAAAGCGAACTGAAGGGTGAAGATAAATTGAAGAAAAGAGACACTTGATGAGGTTGAACATTGGCGCTTAAATGATATGTATGCATGTAAAAACGTTTACATTAAAATTCCCCTTAATAAAATATCTGAAGTGATTTAAGATGGGGGTTTTTGTGTCCATATCTACAAATTCCAAGACACTCCAAAATTGGCAGGAATCATAAATATGGTCACGATTGTTTTTATATTTGTACAGGTTGACGTGGACGAGTAGAAATGTGCATGTGAATTTTGGTACTAATTGGTACCACTTTTCAGACATTTAGAGATGCTAACGTTTTTACTACAGACAGTCAGCAACTTTTTGGCCTGCATGCTACTTCTTGCTGCTAACTAGCAAGCACAGCTAACTACTGTAGCTAGCAGGCCGCTACTGCCCCCAGTAACGTTCAAATGTTGATACAGCCAATTTTAGTGTGACAAATTTGTCTTCTTATTCAGAAAATGTGAGGCGCGGACACACAACGCTCATCCGAGCAATAGTGGCGAAAGCAACGGCTTGCGTCCGATAAGAAGCAGAGCTCCGTCCCAAGGTTGTTTCTGTGTGGTGCGCTTACATAGACTGACTTATATGAAGAAGGACGTAAAGACGAACTTATAAAAATATGCAACAATGGATCTCCAGAGATGGGGAAATTTTGAAAATGTATATAGTATATTCTCTCTTTTATTTCCCAGGTGGAGAATCAACTCACATTTCAACAATTCTGCCCTCATCTTTGGTTCTGGACTTACAAGCCCTACTGTTGCGGCCAGAGGCGCTGAGGACCAAAACGGAAAGGAGAGTGTGAATTAATTATTTGCGAAAGGTTTACATGTCAGCTAGATGCACATTGTTTATCACCTTGAAGTCGAGGCGGAGGGAATGGTGGAGGAGGGGCCGAGGCTTCATTTGCAGGGACTGATTAAATCAAATACAGTACGTCACAAGTTAATGACATTCAATACAAGAAAACCATCGCAATACAGATAGCATCTAAACATCGTCATGCTCGTAATGCATCATTTTCTATCCCAATGGTTTCCTCAGGTAACCTCCAATCATGGCTCAGCTTGTGAAAGTCACATGACCAAACTCAGGTGAGCCATGAATGGTCGGTTCCTGAGTCTTGAGCACGTGTAATGTCATTTTCAGTCAACAACAAGTGAAAATGAATGTTTTGAAAGGTTAATTAATTGTACATGAAAAACAATGTAGCTATGAAATTGATTACACACCAAAAGTGAAGTTTTTACTGCTGAAAATGGCTAAAGAAGTTCAGTATCCTTTTATAAAAACATCCAAACGGGGTCCAATCATTTTCAGATTTACCTTGAGGTCGGGGCAAAGGTAAAGGCTCAGGAATTAGTGTCTCATAAACTGTGGGTTTAAAAACAAACAACAACAAAAACCCAAATATTTTTCAATCATGTAATATTGAGAAAAACGTTGGCGATGTAAAATCACTTCACCTATGTTTTGCACAGTAGAAATGCCCTTGGCTGGCATCATGTTTGGTGCGGTGGCACCATCAGTTCTTGAGGCTGCAGGGTCCTCATTCACTACAGGCACAAAAGTCCATGTAAAAGGCAGGGTCAGGATGGAGGGTTAAAAACTTAAGTAAACTGACCTAAAGTGACAAGTTTAGCAAGACTGGATTTGCAGAGCTCATTTATTGACTTCTGTAGCTCCTTTAAGGTTGAGCGGATGTTCGCTACCGCCGCTTCCTCTTTGCAAAGAAGTGATTCATGTGTGCCCCCAGATGGACCTGCCATCTCCATTGTGAAGAAATTCTGAAAGTTTCACACAAAAGCAGAATTATTGCACTTCCCACACCTAGTAGCATTTTGCAAAACGTCAGTGAAAAAAAAAACCCATCTCGGTGATATCTCACTTGACAATCTCTTACCTTTAAAAAGCCAATGTGGTCCTGCATGTCTGCCAGCCTACTCAGCTCTTCTCCTTTCCAGTGAAGCTGTACCATTTCCTGCTCGAGTTTGTGAACGTGGCCCTCAATCTGACTGCCTAAAGAGCGCTCATGGGTGCTGAGGAGCTCACCGACTTGAGTGCCAGTGACAGTAATGATGTTGACAAGATCGGAAAACAAATCCAATCTCTCTTGCTGCAAAGCCTGGACCAAAGCCTGAAATTAGAAGAACATGAGAAGAGGAAAAACACGACATCCAACAATCTATTCATTTTTGTTAGCTTTTTATGCATGTGTTTAAGGTTATGGGTGGTGCAGGAGCTTGTAATTTAGTAAAATATCAAAGTAATTTCACACCAATTATTCTTCTTGATATATTTCATCTTTCATTTAGATCATTAGAACACACATATATTTTTTTGATATTTTAAATTATTTGTTTAATGCATAAATGGACCTTTTTCTCTCTGAGTTTGAAATGTCTGACTGCATTTGAATGCACCAATTCGTTAGCGGCTGGCACTAAGCCTGGAGACTTGTGCCATTATACACTGAGTGCGAAATTGATTAGCAGTTTGTTGGCATACTTAAACAGTAATTGAATATGATTTTTTTTTTTTTTTTTTTTAAACAGCGGTATGTTGTTGTTGGGAGCTATGCGATACGATGGCAATAAAATTTGTCGCGATGCCAAGTTGAGCTAAGCAACAGAGTAAAGCTATGCAACTATGGCTGCAAAAAGCAATTAAAAAATAAAATCGTACAAGGGCTATTGCATTGATATCTATGGATTATTGTGTGTTTTGACACGATACGCTGTTGACATGGAATGTAAGGTCGGTTGCCTGCTTCTGTGGTCCAGTGTTCCTACAGGGAAACTGAGAGGAAGCAAATTTATGAATGTATTTATTGATAAAATTTATTTCTGGGATTTTTAAATAATTCCAAATCATAGCAAATGAGAATCTCGATTTTTATGTGATTCTTTTTTTTTTTTTTTTGGCACATCTTGCGATAGACCGGCTGACATTATCCCCGAATTCCTGATGGCCACCACACTCTTTGGACGATACCAATGGCCTCACAGCTTGAAATTAATTGTAAGGACAACAAATTTATCAAACCCAGGATATTACACCTGCCCAAAATATGCATATATACTTCATGTTAGAATGAGTAATACCTTATGTTGACGGGAAACATTTGGGAGTTCCTTTAGAGTTTTCTCTGTCTCCTGACATCGCCTTGCCACCTCTGCTTGCATCTGAGTGAGCTCTTTCTACCATTAAAAATAATAATAATAATAAATGGAAGAAACATTATGTGTAATGTGTTTGGCACTTGAAGAATTGCACATCAAATAACATGCTGTCAGTGGTTTACATTTTTGTCAAGTTGCACATATGTACCTGTCTCTCTTTCCTCTCTTCTTCAGGTTTGAGCACCCGATGCCCTTTATGTTCGTGCTGAGAACAGACCACGCACACGCATTCCCTGTCATCATGGCAGAACAGATCCAAAGGCTGGTTATGTCGAGCGCAGGTTCTGACAGCTACTGTGGGAAGCTGTGGGTACACACTGCCCTGCCGCGGTCCAACGTCTGGAAGAAGTTCCAGGTAGATTGGTTCCGATGGCGGGGCAGAAGAAGCATCGGCAGAGGGACTTTGCACGAGACTCTTGGTCCTAAGTTTCTCCATAGCTTCCACTAGGAGTGTACTCTTTGCCAGCGTAGGTCGAGGCTTGAAGATCTGCCTGCATTGCGGGCAGCTGTATTGGCCCTTGCTGTTCCCTTTGTCCCAATGACTCTGGATACAAGCCAAACAATAAGAATGTCCACAGGGTAGGGTTGCTGGATCCTTCAGTGTCTCCAGACATACCGAGCAGACAAATGTCTCCTCTTCAGACCACGCTGAGGCCATGAAGTGCTGCGTTGAGAACCAGAAGTTTGCTTTCGAATATTACAATTTACAGAGCCCGACAGTTCCTTAAGAGGGACAAAATACAATGGTATTGTGTGATTCATAGGCTGCTTAGACACTGCAGCAGGTTCGACTTAAGGTGAAACCAGTAAAACTTGTTCAAGGGAGTTTCTACCTGAAAACAGTCTCCTGTTTCTTTCCGACATTTAATAGAATGTTTGGGGGAATAAGCTAATTGCTGATCCTGGAAAGCACTTGGTTATCTTTAAATTTGCTAATAATGAAAACACAATTCAGCATTTTCATGGCAATTTGCCACAAATAAAAAAAAAAAGGTCTCGCTTGCCTGCTCGATCTGTTGACCCTACCTCTTATCACAAGTACATCACTGTTTCTTTAATCACCACACTGGCTCCCAGGTAAATACAACTTATTTTTAAATCTATCATTTTATTGTTTTGAAATGCATGAATGGTTTAGCTCCTCCTACTAGAGCTGTGCAATACTGGAATTATTTTGGTTTATACAAATGGTGACTAAAATAAGGTAATCTCCCAGCAACACCGCAAGTAATAAATAATACAGCATGCACTTTTAGAGGAACGGCAACACAGGTACAAAAAATTGAAGACGCCATACCACAAATGGATGCTGTGTAATGGCAGTTATCAGCACTAACTGTATGATAATGATTGGCTACAAACTTACTCTGAGTGCTTTTATATTTGGATGGCTCTCGATAGCCATTTAAAGCCACCGCTATATACTAGTGCCAATATCAGTGATACCAAGTACTCTTAGGTTCCACATACAGTAAAGTATATAATTTACGTATTCGTTTTTCCTATAAGTAATATACTTTTTATTTTAAATTTACACAAGAGCAGGACAACACTCAAGTAAACAGAAAACTGGAATAAAAATTGTATAAAAGTTAGAAAATCCACAACAGCACACCAAAATAGTATTAAACAATACTGAAACTACAAATGATTGTAGCTATAGCATACATAGTGATGAAGTGATAACACATCTGTGAGATTTCAAAATCGCAATGTCCCTTGAAGTAAAGCCATAACTCAAAAGTGGTCTATGACAAAAATCTGTTGTCTTAAGTTTAAGGCCTTCTTAATCAATTCCTCAACTTTAAATTGGCACATATGGTGCCTTCAATTATTATGGTCTCTCTCTGAAATCTACACCGCTGAAGCTCTTCTACTGTGCCATCTGTTAAAATCGAACACTTTTAAAGGTCGTATTTATTTGCTTTGCACATGTATTAGGATTTTTATGAACATAGGGACCCCCCCCCCCCCCCCCCATTTTAACTGTATGCGTGCAGCACTGCTAAGCTAGGAGGGGCAAAGGCCCCCAATGCATTCCATGTAAGTGGACTGTGAGAAAACGAAAATTAAATTATTGTGGCAGTTGAGCGCAACGTTGTACATTTAAAACAAGAAAACTGGGGAAGACATTTCACAGGCAAAAACAAAATAAGTTGAAAAGTGAGGCTTAAGATTCAAATGATGCAAGCGTTTTACAGTACATGCCACGGCATTTCAATTTAAAATAAATCTAAAATAAATCTTAAAATTGCAAGACAAATGAACAGCGTAGACATATGTCGTCTTATCAATGTATGGGTATATTCGCAGCAGGGATTCGTTCATTCATTTTCTCTTGCTATATTTGCTCAGAATTTCATTTGTTTTCCTGTCACGTAAATCCACCTGTACACGTTCTTTTCTACTGCATCATCATTTCTTATGACTGCGGTATGAAACATGGTATGGAAACAAATTTGACTCGACCATCAAAAACTTGTAAAGCAAGTTTTGCGTCATGACAGCGCAACAGTGACGATCACAATGTTACACTGCGCGATCATCGCGACTAACGGCAGCCGTCTAAATGCTGTGGCTTCAACTTTCGCAGTGAGTTTTTCCATTAAAATACAACTGATAACCGAATGATTGTTGTCCTTCGTCCAGCCCTACGTGGCACAAGCTTACGCGTAGCAATGTTCCCCACTTCATGTTCTAACCTTGCTACATGTAGCGTCGCTTACTTCCAACAGTTTTGCCTCATGCTAACGCGTGATCAAGCTAGCTCGCATTAACGCGAACGCCAGATTACTCGATTGGACGTTAATTCAAGTCAGTAATTTTACACGGGGAATATTTACTCGCCGTTATGCGGACCTGTCCGCGTTAAATACACGAATTAAATTTGTTTTCTGTTTGTGTGAAAGACAACCTCGGGCTTCCCATCAACTGGTTGTTAGAATTTAGCTCACCTGTCCCAGGCGGACATTCATTCAGTCTAGTTCCTTGGCATGTGACCATAACGTCCATTCATCGTTTTTATATGATTGCTTGACTCGCTGTAGTTTGCTCAGCCAGGCTTAAAAGGTGGAAAAAGTACTCACGCTTTAAACTTAAAATAGAAGCAAACATACGTGTGTCAAAAACGATTGCCATCTAATTGAATGAAGAGTTTATAAAAGTAAAATTAAGCGATTCTAATTGCAGTTTACCTTCGTTTTTTACGCCTGTTTTGAAAAAGAAAGTATAGATTACAAGTGGATATGTATCCAGTTCGTCAGAAAAATACTGGCGTAAAACATAGTTATCCGAAAATCTAGTTAAGTACAGTAACACAGTATGTGTACTGTACCTCGTAATATCTTGCTATACGATACTGTTTATTAGGAAGATTTCTGTCAGAGAAGAGGTAGTGCCAAGATTTAAAATTTCAAAAATTTTGTAGCAGCAGTGCCCAAAGAAACATAGTACATATTAGAAAACTGATAATATTGGTCTCATTTTCAATTCAACTTGTGTAAGTTACCATCAAGCAAAAAATACTAGCGTAGAAACTGACATTTATGGCACTGATTATAACATGAACTTGCGGATGTGGGCAAAATACACCTTCAGTCACATACACACCCTAGCACATATAATGAACCCAACTTTTTTTCTGCAATGTTTATTTTAGTTGCAAGTGAGTTTGAGCCTATCCCAAATGACTTGTTTAAACTGTAGATGGAAAAAGTGGTCGTATCTGGGGGAGAGAAGATCATCCTATTTAAATGTATAGAAATGAAATGACACCTTTTGTTTTTACTTGTCTTTACTAACCAATACTTGTTTTGAATTGTTTTAATAGAATGTTTCGGGGATCACGGCGGATGATTGGCTCTTGTCCATTAAGGTTACAGCTACAACTGACTGAGACCATCTGTACCCATGTCCGATGGCGTCTAAATGGATCACTGCATGATGGTGTCATTGGAAGAAGGACATGTTGGTCACTCTCTTCAGGGACTGCAAGCTATCCAACAAAGCATTCATTTTTTAACCCACACTGTGGCAGTGCACTAAGGCAAGAGGCCTCAGTACAGAATCTGATACCCGCAGATCCCACCAAGTCCCCTTGTAAGCACAACAAAACTGTGAACGCTCAGGACTCAAACACACCTTATCATCCACCTCAGAGAAGATTTGAGGATAATTGTCATCCCCACAGCATAAACAGTGCAACTTACCGTCGTCATTTCTGCTCTAGACAGAAGAAGGTTTTTGGCTCTTTACAGTGGTTAGAAAATGTCCACATTAGAGCACAAGCCTACAGCCTGTCTTCTCAGCAAACCAGAACAGTTCATGGAGTCTGGACTGAGTGTCTATCTGTTGAAAATGAAAATCGGTGTCGACAGAAGCTGGCACCAAATCTGAAGTTGTATAATGTGGAGAAAGAGAGAAAAGCTCAGGGCCAAGCAAAGTTTCAGGGAAGATGGGCATCCATTCTGGTGTCACTCTGCAGTGAAAGAGGAGAACCAGCATTTCTCTTCACGCTGCGCTCCAGCATGTTGAAGGGCAGGCACAAAGGAGATGTGAGGTTTGTAGCGGCATGTAGCAACCATTCTGCGCATGTTGCCGAGTGCGTGTCCTCATTTTTAGATGTGTGTAGCTTTGCAGGGGGAAAGAGTGATCCGTCCGACAGTGATGTGGTCGCCACGGCGCTGAGGGAGGCCCGGGAGGAGCTTGGGATTAACGTGCCAACAGAAAGTGTATGGGGTGTCCTCAAGCCCCTCAGGGACACGGTGAGTTGAGGACAAGTTTATGATGAGAAAATGAGGCTACAGCTTTGCTTTTTGAACCAGTTCTTGAATTTTTTGACTCCTTTAGATGACACTTTCTGTCTTTCTGCAGAGGGCTCACTGACTTTCACTAGAGGTCTTCAATCCTGGTCCTCAACGGCTGGTCTCCCGGATGTTTTGTACGTTTCCCGGTTGCTAAACAACTGATTCAAATGGTTAGACAATCATCAAGGTCTGCAGAAGCTGAATAACAATCTTAATCATTTGAATTAAGTATCCTGTTGCAGGAAAACATTTATCGTATTCTAGACACTGGCACTCGAGGACCAGGATTTGAATACCACTGCATTTCATTTTTTAAACCCCTTTCTTGAAGCCAACAGTGACATTTAGAGGAGTCCAAAAATACAACAAATAGCTCATGAAATACATTTGAAAGGTTTATTTTCCCATCGATACAATATAGCATGTTCACATGTTTGTTTGAATACGGGACTCCTAATCAGTTGCGTGACGGCGCAATAAGAAAGCTCGATGATGCTCTCCCACGTGATGTGAACTTGACTTGTATTTGCTTTTTTTTAGTCAGGGATGGTGGTGGCTCCAGTCTTGGCGAACGTAGGCCCTCTTGAAGAGCTGTCCTTTAAGCCAAATCCTGGAGAGGTAAAGTCATTCTGTGGTTGATGATTCCTGAGTGGCCCTATGTGGCTTGTATGTGCAATTTATTGTTTGTTTTGCCGCACAAACGTCTTTGCTGAAGTCTGATTTCTGATCATAGCTAAATTCAAGGCATTCTTTTTATTTTTGGTTTTCAGGTGGAGGAGATTTTTAGTTTGCCTTTATCCCATTTGTGCGACCCTCAAAACTGTGGGTACACGCACTTTCGCAAAGGGGACAAGTGTGTATACACGCTGCCGGTGTTTCGTAATGGCAAGCATCGCGTGTGGGGCCTGACCGCCGTTGCCTTAGATCACACACTAAAGATTCTCATCCCATCACATCTGCAGTGAAGCTCATCCGTGCGGCTCACAGTTCATATTTAATCATGTGCAATCAAGCTTTTTTTTTTTCCTGCACATTTTTACTTGTACCTGAGTTCCTTTGAAGTCAACTACTTTGCTGTCATACTACAACAGTTTGGCGAGGCAGCTTGCTATAGGTCACCTCCTGACTGACTGATTAAATGAGTTCCCATCAGTTATTGACAAATGTTGAGAATCTAAGTTGAGTGCTCAGTGATTCACAGCTATTTATTATTACCTGTGTCATGTATTTACCTCACTCAAGATCAAATTTGTACTGTTTAAGACTGAACATTTATCACAATGTGGTTTGTTCAAGGACAAACACATTAAAAATATGAACACATTTTCTTCCTGTTGTTTTTATTCCTCTTATCTTAAGGCAGTATTGTAAGTGGCGCTTGTAGACCAAGTAGAAAAGTGCATTTAAGAGCCTAGCCAATATAATCTTTACCATATCAGTTGATTTTAGATTGAGGTAATACCATTTGCACCTTTGTCAAAATTAAAGTATGAAATGAAAGTGGTGAGCAAATGACAAACTAATATCAGTCTATCAATGCTATTTTCAACGGGCTGTTTTTAATGTGCACTACAATAATTGAGTTTAGAAATTATTTGGAGGATTTCTGTTCTGTAGGGAGCTGTTAAAGTCAGCCAGTCAACCCATAGCTGATTTTGAGTGCCTTTCACCATTGAAGCAGCATGGAGGGCAGTGTTGATGAGACATTCACTGGCCAGTAAACTGCGATGTAAGTACGATGACGGTTGTCAAAAACAATATTAAAACCGCCCTTTTAAATATGGCGGTCAAGGTAGTGAACACTCCATGGGGTCCTGTGTGTCAGGCAGGAGGTGGCAGTTGAAGGGCCAGCTGAAGGAAAAAAGGTCCAGGGCTTGGCTGCACTGTTGCTCAGCCGAAGAGCAGACTGAGCGGCAGGGCTGCAGGACGCCTCCGTGAGGACTGCATTGTGGCAAAAACATCCCACAAACCAGTCTCCGCAAGGGTTGGAAGCAGGCCAGCTCCATCAGAACCTTGGGCAAGACCAAAGATGTGAAAACCCGATCCCAAATTTGATAAAAAGCAGAACTGAAATGATAAGACAATGGTAGTCAAAATACCCTATACTGTCGAAGGAGTGTGGTTGCTTCTCTTTGATCGGCAATGGCGAGCCATATGTTTGGGAATGAGGTCAGATTGTAGCTGAGACCCAGACACATCTCCACCTCTATTGCCTCACATGGGGAAGCTGGTAACATTAAATGAAAAAAAAAAAAAAAGATTGCAGTCTGATTAAAACAATACAAAAAAAGTCAGGGTCCACACTTCTGTTAACAGAAAAAAACTCCCATTTATTTTCTTGATAATGGCCGTCGAAACAAACAAAACATTGCGTGGTAGTCACAGACTTATTAAGTTCCATGACTCCATTTACTCACTGAAGGGAGGATATGTGGTGTTGCCACAATCCCGTTCATCTGCTCCATCAGGGCAGTCGTTCCAGCCGTCACACAACCACTGTGGATGAAGACACTCGCCGGTACTGCAGGTGAACTGTCTAGGACCGCATGTCCCTTCAAGAAGAATGAAATGTCTAATCAAACACCCGGAGTAAGCTTTGCCGTGCAGCTCCTTGTTAGAGAATTGCAAGTCGAAAATACTAAACATCCAACAGCTGGGCAGGGATTTTTTTTTTTTTTTCATGTACAACGTTAAAAATTCTTTTGCCACTTGCTGTTGACTGAAAATGACATCACAGTTGCGCAACGCTTAGGTAACAACCAATCACGGCTCACCTTGGTTTGTGGGTTTGGTCATGTGACATTTGCATGGCCCCTAATTGGCTGCTACCTTAAGTATGTGGCGTCATTTTCAGTTAACAGAAAGTGGCAAAATGTGTTTTTAAAAATATTCTTTCTACGTGAAAAATATTGAAACTGTCAAATTAACTATGGACAAAACATTAACGTTACTGCTGAGAATTGCTAAACAAGTAAAGTATTACCTTAAGTTCACCAGTAAAGGTTATAGTGCATTTGAAGGTGCACCTGGGAAGTTCTCCTGAAAGCCCTAATTTTGTTTTGTTTATTTAAAAAAATATGAGGTGAAGAAGCTATGGTAGCTATGGGGGCAAACACATGCTGCAACCCCAGAGTGCTAAAAACACAGCATGACATAAGCAAAATGAAAAAAAAAAAAAAAAGCACAAAAAAACCTCAAAAACACAAAAATATGCACAAATTTAAAATAAAAGAAATGCAAAAAAAGCACAAATAGTCGCATATTTTCTCATTGCAGCGCACCCCCATTTGTCTACTTTTTTATTTCTGCTTCAATGTTGTTTTGTGATTGTGTCTTTTGCAGCATTTTTATGTGCTTGCATTTTTTGTTTGGATCAATTCTAATCTCAGTGGGGGTTTTTTTTGCGCTTGTTTCATTGTAAGTTTGCTTCCTTTTTGATTTTGTCATCATAACTTTTTTTCCTGCGTTTTCTCAATGTGTGCATTTGTTTACAGCTGTTTATTTTTCTTTTTTTGTTTGCCTCATTCCCGTGCTTGCAGCCTTCTCCTGGTTGTGGTGCATTTTGCCCTCATTGGCTACTGTAAGAATATTCCCAGAAACATCACTGTAGCTTTATAAAAATGAACCAGAATGAAAACTTGCTTTTATGAAAAATACATAACAGTATCTTGAGAGGAAGGACTCACTATCCAGCAAGGAAACGGACTGATAAGTGGCGTTAAAGCCGCTGTCAGCGACTCCCTCGTCTGCCACAAACAGGACAGTCATGTGCTGGCCGGATGAGGTCAGATCTGGTGGGAGGGCGGTGCCACAAAACCTGACATAGACAACATACAATTTACTGCAAACTAGCAGAATCGTTGCAAAGTTCAGCTACAAGTAAATGGAACGTGCTTGTGAGGAGTGTCATGAGGACTGAAGTATTGAGGGACACCTCTTCATCAACTGGGCCAGGCTAGACTCGGATGACCAGATTTTCACATTTCAAAACCGGCATAATTCTCACCAAGAACTGTTTATATCACATTTAATTGTTTCCACATACACCATGCGTTAAGCTCACGGACAAGCTGTTTCAATCTATGTTTGTCGTGTCCTACAGCATGAGTGGTCAGTGAAGGAACCTTCTGTCAACTGCGTGAATTCAGTACTTTTTTTTGCTTCTTTACACAGCTATTGATTGTTGTATGCAAGCACCATTTTTGTGCAAAATTGAATTCGTAACACTGAAAATCAATTAATACACCATACCCGCATCGGAAATGTTCCGACAGAAACGTTCAATTTGTTACGGACTGACTATGTTCCCCAAGATTTTTAGACACAGAAGCAGAAAAAAGTTTTTCTTCCTGCATGCTGCGAACGTGATCAGTCTAAGTTCCTTTTGAACTGGATCATCACACGATTGGTTATGACTGTGTGAGTGACATACAGCTGGCCCCAAAAATTGGCCTGCTGTTTGAAAGAAGATGGAGAAAAAAACGGGCCATCAGGACATGACAGATAAATGTGGGACGAAACAATAGGGCTGGCAAAAACCGCTGTGACGCAATACTCGACGATCCCTGTAAAACTGGGACATCTGATCATCCAAGGGTAGACCCCTTTGGATTCCATTCATTTCAGACTATTGTATGCTATATTCTATATATTTTGTTGGAACCGTTTGAGGAGGGCTTTTTTGTTTCAGCCGGACTTTCCAAACACACATGAGATGAACTGGAAATAGTGAGCCAGCAGGCCCTCACTCAGATTCAACATTCGCAATTAAAACCAAGGATGTTTAAGGATGTTTACAGGATGAAAATTTACCTTCCCAGAACTCTTCCAGCTTCCGTGTTGCTGCTGTCATGCACCTCCACATAGTCAAACTCACACACATCCTGAGTTTCCAGGCTGAAGTTTTGAAAGCGCAGCGTGATGACGTGACCCTCGTCAACATCTATGTGCCATACACAAAACTAATGGCAAACAAGGGATGCCAGGACGGTTAAAACTTTCTATAACGGTTTGCTCAGCAATTGCATGTAGTAGGCAACACAGAATTGTTGTCAACATACGCACTTGTTGGTGAGGGTACGGCCCGGGGTGGTTTGGGCTAGCCAAGAAGCCATACGGCCCAATATTCTGCCCGCCACATTCTGCGGATGAACAGCAATAGTTATATGAATAATTTGCGCAGGTTTTGAATCGTGTTGTAATGAAGTAGTGTTGGTGCAAAGGAGTTCATGTTTATGTTGTGTGTGGGGTTGTAAGGCTGTAATAGCTTTGGATTTCTATTATGTTTATCTTTTGACCTTAAATTCAGTGTTAGCTTTCTTTTTTTTCCCAGAAAACTTTATTTCAACTCGATTTACTTTTTAAAACATTTTCATTTCATTTTTAAATGTCATTGTAGAAATGGTTTTAGTTCATAGTTTTCAATGAACTATAATAACCTTTGTGTACGGGGGGGGGGGGGGGGTGCAGTTTGTTGTGAGAAATACAGTAAACACTCTGTTAAAGTCTTTTAAAGCTTTGGTGTTTTAATGTCTTTTTCCCTTGCATCATTTTTACATAAAACTAGTGATGGGCTTCAATGAAGCAGCTGCTTTATTTATTTATTTTTCTAAATCCTCTGGATGGCAGTGTTGGCTTAAAGTCGCTATTTGTTGTTTATTGCTATTTATTTATTTATTGCAATTTATTTATTGCTCGATTATGGAATGTAGTCTGCTGCTCGGGAAGTAAACGGAATAAGGATTTCATTGTGTGGTACAACTATGCATATGACAATAAATCTCTCGAATCGTGAAAAACATTGAAGAAATGGCACGGTTGAAGCTTAATTTCTCTTTTGCAACATAGAAGCACATATACTGTAGTAGGACAATTACACAACATGGCTGTAATAAACATTAAGTAAATGAAGACAGTAAAGTCTTTATTTCAGAATCTCTCACCACTGTTTTTATGGGTGCAGTTGGCTTCATCTTTTTGGTCGTGGCAGTTTGGATGGCCATCACACACGGACACAGGCAGCAGACAGCGACCACTGTCGCACATGAATTCGTCTCTGGAACAACCTTCTGAGATACAAACACACGGACGCGGATTACACAGCGGCGTATGTGCACACTGCATCCAGGCAGTTGACAAATGTCAAGGCTTTTCCTTCACTTTGTAATCCATCCATGCACACAAAGCACTGACTGTGTCCAGGCAGCAAGGTCTTGTACTGAGCTGTGAAGCCGTTGCCCGCAATGCTTCCATCGGAGTGGAAGGTCACCCATACTGTGCTGCTGTTTGTGTTGATTGTTGGTGGAGCCACAGCACCGCAGAACCTGCAGGAGGGACACAAACAGCCTCACAATTTCTTTTGTACAATTTATAAGAGTATTGTAGTGTATGTTAATAATGATGTTCCACTTACTTTGTGACCACGGAGCTGTGCTCTGTATGCTCCTGTATCTCCAGCCAGTCAAAATAACAGGGAGACGGGCCCTCAACATTCAGGGAGGACACGTGTATCTGGATTAAGTGAGGGGGTGCGGCTTGGATGACCCACACACACAAGGCATTGGGAGGATAGGAGCCCGGGTGGTTTGGCGAGCTGAAAAAACCTTCGGAATCATTCAAATGTCCGCCACAGCCTGAAAGGAAACACAAGCCGATTGCATCGTAACCAGAAAAGTGACAATTTTGGATATGTCGAGCAGGCATATGGTTGTACTGTATATCCTACGTGTTTCAGTCGTGGGGATGCTAGCAGGGTGAGGTAGTGGCAGACTGTCCTGCTGGCTTGCGTTTGAAGGATTTGAGGCTGATTCTGTGCCTCCTGCACTTAAAGGGTGTGAAGGGCTGGTGGACAACAACTGCTCGTCAACTTCCTGACCTTTTATCTCTACGTTCAGAACGGAATGCAATTCAAGACTTTAATCATTTGCAAAAAAAAAATGAAGACATGCAGGTAAACGTTTGATTGGCCACTCATCAGGAATTTATGGCATTTACAGCTATTTTAAAAAATTAAGTAAAAATCAATGTTGCAACAATTATGTTCTCCCTATTAAATATAACGTAGAACCACATCCACACACTACCACTCGTTTTAATGAAATATTTATGCTAGGGCTGCAGCTATTGGGTTGTTTTGGTATTTGGGTGTTGCTATAGGCACGTGATTTGAGAAGAGGCAGAAACTCACGGGTGAGGATGAGGGCCAGCGTCAGGCCGAGAGCTGCGACCAGGAGCAGGGCAGCGGCAGAGACCACCACCTTCCCCCAGCCACAACGTGCACCCCGCAAAGGAAGAACACACACCACAAAGAGGCCCCACCCTCGCCCTGAATGTTTACAAAAAAACTTACTTGTTGGAAGAATGCACTCTTTTGCAAGTCATACCGTAATTGAAATAGTTTAATAACAAGAGTCACGTTAGTAGTCTATAGAAATTCTCAAACAGTTCTTATAACAGTTCTCGAATGCTGGAATATGCAAACAAATCTGATGCATGTAATAATTTACTGGGTGTTGGTGGTTTGATTTGCTCAGGGGTGGATGAGGTCATACGAAATCCCTCCACACGCTCCTCTTGCTCCCCCTCCAGTTCAAAGGCGGGATTGCAGAACACATTCTGGACAAAGAACCACAGAAAATCTATTGCTGAACTTCAAAAGAAAAATTATTGTAAGAAAAATAGTCATTTAACAGTGCAGGAAAATAAAAGCAATGTTTGGAAATGTCTCACGTTGATTCAACACGAAGTTAAAACTTCTGCTTACATGGACGATCATAGAAACCAACCACTGAGAGATAAAATGTTCCTGACTTTGGACAAATTTAAATTGTACTACGGTGTGAAACGATTCATCAACTATCACGATTGATTTGATCATTGATTGGTTGTTGATTAACCGTAGCACCCTGGATATGATCATTATTACTGCGTTACTTGCCAATGTCAAAAACAAAACAACGAAACAAAGAAAAAAAACTATAATTGCAAACAGAATCAAAAGACAGTAGAAAAGTATTTTGTGTTTGCAGCTTTCATTGAGCGCTGAAGTTTTGTTGTTTGTAAAGTTTTTGTTTGTGATTTTTATATTGTGCTTGTGTTTTATATGTTTTTGTTCTGTCATTTTTGATTTGCAGTTGTAATTTGTCTTTTGTCAACTTGCTTTTTTTGTTTGTTTTAATTTTGGACTGTTTTGTCCATTCTGTTTTTGCTTTCTGATTGTGGTTTTTAATTTGCAGGTTTGTTTTTTCCTCATGTGTTTTTCCTTTTGTGGTTGTTTGTAATTTATTGTCTTATTTGGTTTTGAATTGCGCTTTGTGTTTCATCTTTTGCGATGTGTTTTTGCTTCTTTGTTTGTGATTAGCATTTTTTACTTAGTTGTATGTTATTTGGGTCACTGCAAACTGAATTCATAATAACTAATTTCTGATCATGTGTTCAGAGAAATTAGTGTCATTACACTTCTAATCAAGTAAGCAATTGAGATTATTAAAACAAGCAGCACTACCACCACGATTGACCTTTCTCACCTTGTAAATGTCGTCAGCGTCAACAACTACTTGGCTGAGATCCGACATTGTTGGTCCGCTGCTCCTCTCTTAGCGAACCCTGACACACTCCTGGTGTCCATTAGAAAAAACTTGTGAAAGAATTAGTCCGAATGTAGAGCCACAGTGAAGTGATGCAAGTCCTCGTTTGCATCAGAACAGTAAAAGGCTGCTCAGCCACGGACATGCTCCGGGTAGAAAGCTACCAAAACAATCAATCCTCATATTTTCTCATGTAGGGTGAAGGCCTCCAAAATACTTTTGAAAACGTTCTCAGAGTTGAGCAAAGCCGAGTCAGCTGAGAGGACTAAGCCCTGAAGGAGGCGGGAACGGGGAGCCCAATAATCCACGATTTTCAAAACTCAGCTAGTATGCTTTTTTCACAGAGCCAAATGCAAGTTTCAATACACTATTGAGCTGAAGTGGTTTGAAGCATTTCCCCAATCCCCAAATAGGTGTTAATGACATGTACTCAGATAAAAATCTCTATGTCTCAATCGACGCAGGTAGGACCCTAAATGTTAACAAGTTTAACAATAACCCACCAAGATTGCAATTTTTTTTCCCCAGTGCCCTCCTTCCTGTATATATTTCAACAACATTAAGTGAATTTGTAATACAATAAACTCAGATTTAGTATTGTTATATAGATTCGGAAATATTGATCTCAGATATAGTCAAACTTAATATCGTTTAATATTGTTTTTGCATAACTTTGAAAAATTGTTTTGGGTATCTTTTAATGCCATGTGCTTTGAACATTTTTTAGACACCATTTTTACAGTTTAAAGTCCCCTTTTATACGTCACATTTGACCGACGTTTTTGAAGCGTTTTCATTCAGCGCGATTAAGATTGCGCAAGCATAAATTAATTTCCAAATAAATGCCATTTTAATTTCAGATAACATCATGGATAGGAAGACATTCGATAACAGTTTGGTCATTTGTATAAGATAGTGTGCTGAAATAAAATCGTCACAATTTTGCTCCATCTGCTTGTTGGGTTGAGCACTTCGGGGAAGAAAAATAACTTTCAAGGTTACGGATCTTTGTACACTTTCTAACCTCTGGATATAAACATGAACACATTTCATACATCTTGTGAGATTTTTTTTATTTGGTAATCCTTTCTGAGAAATAGCCCTCTTAGGTAAGAGCATAACTGCTACAGCATTTGGGCTTGGTCCCTGCTAACAGGGTGTCAAAATGCACAATTCCGAACAGTATTCATAAATATTATGTGGCTCGATAGGTTGGGTTTACACTAAAATGAAGGCAAATGAATCAGAGTGATAACATTTAAGCGTTCACTGTAACTTCGCAAAACAAAATTCTACAAAACAGGTGTGGCGTAAACAAATCAGTGAGGCATAAATCAAATTACAACAATAGATTCAAATCTGTGGCTTCATCATTTCAAACTTTCATGTTTCAGGTAACAATGTCATGTAAACATGTGAAACCCATTTCTTAAGGACTAAAATATAAACACTAAATAAATAAATAAATACATAAATAAATACATATACACGGTATGTAGAAACAGCCGGCCCACCGACCAAAACAAAGCAATTTTTTTGAGTGGAAAGTAGCATTGTAGTACATTGCGATGTCGACTTGAGTTCACGTAATTGTTAAGACCGAGAGCTGAGTGTTTGGGGAAGGCGCTGTGTGTGACGCCGACCGATCATACTTCTCACAGAGTCCTGTTCTGGAGGCACATCAGGCTACCAGGACTGTTTACTTTGATTTAAATGGCACAAGAAAAATCCACTTAAACTTAAATTAGGAAACAAACTATCGATGAATTGCACATCTACGTTCTTTTTGTCAAAACAGTTTCATCTATTGAAGCTTTACGTTTTCGCAGGTTACGCTGGGGTACAGCCGTGCTTAAAGTACATTCACCTCCTCCTGCGCCATTCGCTTCCTCTTCACTTCCCGCCGGCTCAGTTGAGGAGCTGTTGGAAAAGGAGGACCCCTGAGTCCCGACCGCCCTTACTCCTTCTTCGATCACTCTCGTCAGGACATTGATGGCCGCAGTCAAGTCAGATACGGCGCTGATCAGTTTCCTGCTCTGTGCAACGACGGCCTGAGTGTCTCGTCTGGATGCACGCATCACAGAGGACACAGCTCTCACCTCCTGCACAATAGACTGTAATCCATTTTGAAGTGCCGCAGACTGTTGTTTCTGTTGCTGTAGCAACTCCTTGTCTATGTCCTCATAAAGTGATTGCTTCTGGGACTCTGTAGGGATGTCTGGTGATGAGTTTGGCTCATTTGTGTGCGGTGCTGGCTCTGGAACTTCCAATGCGGTCTCTGAAAAAGCAGAATTGCTTGTTTAAGAAATCGTGAGGATAACCGCACTGAAAATGTTGCATCAATATCAGTATGATTGCATAAAAATTACAAGTGTGCAATACTCCTGTTTGAGTCATTTCATCAACAATAAAAAAAATATATACATACAGTAGTACCAGGTAATAACTTTATGTTGAGGCAATGCTTGCAAGCAAAGTTAGGGTCATGTGAAGTCATATGCGAATAAATTGAATGAAACCAGGAACAGATTGTGTTTGATAACACAAGCCTACCTTTGCGTTCAGTTTTTGGTTCAAGGATGTCAAATTCTTCGATCCCAATGATGTTCTCATCACAGAAGGTCAACTGCAACTGCTCCAAAATCGCAGACAGAGGTATGTCTCGCGCTGGTCCCCCAACTGATTTATTTCCAGGCGATTTGTTCTGAGCCATTCTTTCTCTTGTTCTTCTTCGGATATCTTGCCATCTTTTCTTAACCTCATCTAGGGTTCTTCTCGTTTTACCCACGGCATTGACTTTCCTACAAATTGTTTCCCATATAGCGTTTCTTCTGCTTATATTTAGATTTCGCTCCTGCAACTCACCGATATGTTTGTTTGCCTCTTCCACTAGCACCGCCAACTCCATCACACCAAACTTCATTTTGCGCTTGCGGGTCTCTCCCATATTCTCCATGCTGAAACTAGCAGGACTTCATGCGGGGCAAAAACCCAACAAAGGCGCAAAATTCTACCATAGAGTCGGTGTCGATAACGTGAACGTCTACTAGAGCCCGCGCTCTTCTTTTGGTGTTTGTTACTACAGACTTCATTTACTTAGCGCCCCTAGTGTTCATACTGAGAGACACACACACACACACACACACACACACACACACACACACACACACACACACACACACACACACACAAATACTTGCGCTGTACTTCAGAGCGAGAGCGAAGATTTTACTCTCGCGGAACAAAATACAATGTTCAAATGCCGCACTTTCCCCCCTCCTTTCCATCGTATATGTAACAGATTAAAAATATTGTGGCTCCGATATGACAGCCATTAGGCGATCCATTGTGGTACTTCCGTAAACATTACTTTATTTTTTTTTACTTCCGTAAACATGAGCGTGAAGTGCGCCCGATGTGTGACGTCACGTGTCCTCTGCGCACAGGTCTCGTAAATTGTGAACGACCTTACGAAAAAAAATCGGAATTCCCTCAAAAACCGTTGTGTGACCTGACCCAAGTGGCCTGGGTCGCAATTGAAAAAAATCAGATCTTTGTCGATCAAACTACCGTCAAAAGATCAGATACAGGTCGGACAGTGAAGAAAAAATCGGAATTGCGTTACTTCAGGCACCGGCTTGAACTTAGCCAAATAGAAACTTGGAGAGGTTAATGTGTGGCATTGTTTGGGGGATATATTGAAACAAAAAAAATGGGGTAAATCATTTAAAAAACTGTAGAGCACTTATCGAGCGGGACAAGAAATCTATTATTTGACAGCCAATAATGTAATCAACTATTTTGGTTATCAATTCGTCATTTAGAAACCAAGTTTAACTTAAAATATTCCAAATCCTTCCATACTTTTTGTTGTCCTCTGTCTAAGCAGACCGATTATTGTTGTGTTTAATTTAAAAAAAAAACTTTCAAAAATTCTTTTGTTTGCCTTGTTAAACTTAATCTATTTTATGTTTGTGCTGCATTTCCTTGACTGTCAATTTAAAAATAGTGCCCTGTTTGTGACGGGTTATGGGATTATTAACAGAATCAGCCCTAATGTCCTCCTAATCATCAGTTATATCAAAAACCTTACAGCTAGGTTGGAATAGTTTTAACAAAAAAATGCACAGCAATATGAAGTTCATTTTGCACACTTTACGACTAAATTTAATGAATAGCTACATAAAAAACGTAACTTTTTTTATTAGTCCTGTGTTTCTTTCGGCAGATTTTCTATTTTGTGTTCGGGACCATTATCCTTCAGAGAACTGTCGGAACAAGATTTCTGATTCGTTGTCTTTAAAGTCAGGGACAAAGTGGATGCTGAGGATTTCGGAGAATCCTTCAGAGAGGGCGGGTGCCACAAAGTGTTTCCTGTTCATCAAGAGACAGCAAAAAAAGACAGAGTCACTAAAGAGAACTCACTGAGAACATACTGTTCCGTGTAAAACCAAGACTGGACTAATCCAGAAAAGAAAGATTATTGTTCTTGGCTGGAGTTACTCACTTATAACTTTGGAAAATCATGTCATTGACTTTGGCATGTTTGCTGTCTGAGGGCGCCATCTCGCGGAACTGGTAACAACAGAAACAACAAGGCATTATGAAAGACAATGTCGTAGTTTATTCATCAAAATGCATGATTGCGTGCGGAAAGGTGAATCATACTCTATTGTTGTGCTTGGCTTGTTCCAGCGTGGCTGAGAAGTGAAAACAGCGACAGGGCACACCCGCTGCATTGGCTACATCCACATAACTGGAAATGATACAAGAAGCCAGGGGTTACATAAACACACACACACACACACACACACACACACACACACACACAAAGACGAATCCAACTAGGGCATCCGGTAATAAAAGCATTCCGATCCAGCATTAAAAGGTTATGAAAATAACTATTATGTCCACGGCTGCCATGTGCAGGAACATGGGCTCGTCACTCAGTGCACTACCTTATTTTGATTTTCATTTTAGTATAAGCCTTTTGAACTATAGATGGCGTTACATTATATGGCATTGCATAACATTATAGCCAAGTGGTAGTATTAAAGAGAACCTGCCCTGGACAATATTGGAGTTGTATTAACAGATTAAGTGCTATCAATTGATTATAGTCAGTTTAAATGTTATTTTTTATGAATTAATCTTATTTTTAATCTCTAGCTTTCTGAATAGTTCCATTTTTATGCACAGGGTTATTTTTGTGAGAGTTGTCGGTCCAATGAACAGTAAATGTAACTTTAAAAGGCGTTGGACAGCACCTTCGATCGAGGTAGAGTTATTGGTATTCTTTGTAAAAAGGAGTTTGCTTAGCACAGAAGCAGTTCAGGTTAAGCCTACAATATAAATGCAAAGCACTTAGCTGTGACTGCAGCCACAGCTAACGATAGCAAAAAAGACACAAATGTAGCAAGTCATAGCAAAGCTCTTTTGTACAAATAAACTCGACAACACCCAGCGTTTGAGAGAGTCAGAGACGAACAGGATGGACAACGTTTTATTTTATTTTCTATTTATGAGGCAAATGACAAAATAAATTAGCACCATTCCTCCTATGGGTCAAAACCAGAGGTCACAGCCAGCACTTGGGACCAGTCGCCAATATAGCAGAAGGTGACAATTGATGGTTACAATTGCATCGGTTATAGTACAGTAAATAAATGAGTCAAGACACTTTTTTTGTTGTACATCCATCTTTTCTTCGGCCACAATAATAAAATGCATCCAAATAAAAAAATGCTTGAGTGTTTCCTCGAAAATTTTTAGTTGAGATTAAAAAAGCGATTAATTAGATCAATTAATTACAGATCTTAATCAAAGTTCTCATTTTTTAATTTATTGACAGCACTAATTAATCTCTCGTCTTGTATTAGAAGCCTGGATAAATGCATACCAGTATGTACTGCAAGAAAGCGGGTTACCGTTTGCGAGACTCAGGGTCAGGGTTAGTGTTGTCTATGGCCACGCTGCGGCCCTCCTTCAGAGCACGCTCACATGCCGCCACACAGCTTTGCCATGAACCAAGCGTGTCCTAAGGAAGACACACACACAAATCAAAGAAACTCATCACATGTTCGGAGGGACTTTAAATGTCCTCCTCTTTCTATCACATTGCCATTATTCCGGTGAAGATGTGTAATTCAGCAGCGGCTTTAAAGTTTTAAAATATCCTCCTGTTGATTGCAAAGCGGATTCAGAAACATTTTGATTGCAACCACTGAGGGTGGTTTAGATATTGGATAGAAGTTTGTGCTGGCCAGATTGATTACTCACCCTATTGACATAAGCATAACCCTTTGGAATAACATGGGTGTGGAAGAATGTGGACTTGCCCGCTAGAAAAATAAAAAATAAAAAATACAAGCGTTTTTAAAGATGACGTGGAGTTATACAAGGTACAGAGAAGCAATCGTTGCATTTGTTGTACATACAAGCAGGGAAACCCACGGCCACAATGACTTCGGTCTTGCTTGAGGTGAGCGACGCAGATGGCGGGTCATACAGCCTGGCGCTGGAGTCCACTTTACGCTAGAATTCACATTTCAGTTTCAAACATGAATGGAGACAATTTGGATCGTTTAGTATCTGGTATCGCGTGCCAAGTAGCTTGACAGGGAAGTTAAGTAGATCAAAAATATTTTCATACTTGTATTCAGGCATCATTTTTATAGTTTTAAGATTACATCATATAATTTTTACTCACAGGGTCAAACTGTGGTAAATTATATGGCGCGTTCTTCCAGCCCAGGAAGTACTCCTCTGGAGTGTGGAACTGCAGGCCAAGGTTCAGAGCAAACTGCAGACATGAAAAATAAACTCAGCGATACACACTTTTTTTTTTTTTTTTAAATATTTCATCAACTCTGCATGATTAAAAAAATAAATAAAACTGACAAAGAGTACAAAGAGGCCTCACCAGTCGGTCACTGCAGGAGAAGTCCTTCTTCTTCTTCCCTGGAGCCCAGTTCTCAGGTCTACCTGCAGCATCTTTTGAGAAAAATCAGACGATGTCTTTGTCTGATGATATATACTTCGGTATGCAGTTAATATATAGTACTAGAACAACTTTATTGATTATTTATACTGCGGAATATACTGTATTGACTACTGTATGAATGTACGGTATTAAAATTTTAGTTGAGATATGATAAAGTAAAACTCGGTAATATGTCCCGAAATAAAATCATTTTTTCCCACACTTTATGGATGATTATGATTTAAATATATAATAATCAAAGTAATAAAAAAACAAATACTTATTCCAAGAAGGCTGGGTTTCTTTTAAATACATTCCGTGCAAACTGTTCAGACAACAATAAAATATACTGTTTAAATCATTTGTAATATAAACATCTTAACTTATCCACAAAAAAAATTAAAACTATTCTAACTTTGTGTGTACGTGCGGCAAATAAGTAGTTACCGTATTTCTCCATATACAAGTCGACCCCGTGAATAAATCAACACACCCCACCCCCTTTTTTTTTTTTTACTTCAATTTGGGTGAATTTTACAAAAACGCGAGTATAAGTCTACCCTGACTGTAGTGGTTGCACATATCATAACTGTCCAATTAAAACACTTGGTGTGATTAGTTAAAATGACAAAACTACGGTACTTTTAGACGCATTTCTTCATTGCATATCAAACAACATACTGTTGCGGGGGAGGGGGTGGGGCGGAAATGAGACAAGTGTGAGGCAATCTACGTCCGCGTAGATGCAAATGCTGAAACTAATGTTGCAACAATAAAACCATTTGAACTTTTAATGCTTTTTTTTTTTGACACAGCTGAATATGAACTTGTCAAAAAGCCCCAAAACACATCAGAAACTGACACGTCAAATGGCTCCTCCCATTTAAATCACGGACGCCCTCTTCTTCCTGCTCGTCATTTGCGCAAACATCCCCATTACTTTTCCATGGGTAGTCATCTTCGGACCCGTCTAATTTGTTTGAAATGGAGGTGTCCAGAAATGTTTTGCTGAAGCATTCTTTACCTATTTCATGCCACTGCTCTCGCATTTTTGTCTTGAACGGACAAGTCAAGCCATCTTTTCCTTTTCATAATGGGTCAAAGTCCGCCGGAAAAATAATCGACGTAGCATCATTGTTGACAATAAAGGTGCAATAAGGCGGCGTTTGACGAAAGTACATTGAAAGTAAAAACGAGGTTAAACAGATGTATACTATATTGAATTAGAGGTGTATATATAGTATTTTTAAGCCTTGTAAATTACATATTACTTATTTCATATTCAAACTCGTGTTATTCAAACACAGATATGTGGGGAAAATTGGTTTGGTTTTGAGTTATGCAGGTATAAGCCAACCCTGCCCACAATATGGGGGTTAAAAAATGGAAAAAAATGTTTGACTTGTACAGGGAGGAATATGGTAGTAACTATTATAAAAACGTCTTGTAAACACCATCCAGCATTCTGCCACTTGTACAAAACCTTAATTTCACGATTTAGTTCATTTTCATATCAGCAATTTTTTTTTTCATTTTTAAAATGATAAAGCAATTCTTTATTACCTAGCCTTATGATAAAGTCATAATATTCATTACTTTGGAGGAGAAATAGAGACAAAACGCTAGTTAAACTATTTATATTGTAAGACAGACAAAGGATGAAAGATTTTCTACGGACTCACCACCAACATAAAAACTTTGTGTAGAGTCCACCGGAACTCCATCATTGGCCTACATAGGAAACACACAAAATACAAGAATTAGAACAACTTCAAATTGCAATCCAAAGCAAATGATATGTACAATAGCTTAGGAGTACCAGCAAAGACTGATCTCAACTGCAAGATATTATTTACTGACAACTTCAGGTTTTCATCTGAATGACCTTGACTGGAATGTATGTACCTTTTCGCACAAGTGAGTCCACATCCCCACGACTGGTTTTCTGTAGATTCCTGGACCAGCTGCTACAAACACCTTTGGAACAGACCACAATCCACACATCAGCTTTGTGACCATTAAAAGGACAGTTTAAATTTTGACTACATAATCAATAAGGTCATTTGGTTGATTTTGAATCCAAAACACATTCAGAAAGCTGATTTAATTTTATTTACCCAGCCTGCCAGTACATACATACAAAAACACTATTAACCACACAGAAACCATATTTAGACCCCCCTAGACACACACACACATGCACACACAGACAGTCATACACAAACAAAAAAAAAAGAAATGTGTGCAGTAATACGGTTAGTGAGTAATACAGTGATTGGAAAGGGTGTAAAAAAAACCTGGCAATACTATGTATATTTGTACAATGACTACAATTTAATGTGATCACCAGAATTGCTTTCATTAAACATTCAGTATAAGAAGAAAATAATACTTCATTTTGATTGACATGGCCAGACATTAATTTTGTATTTCTATAATAGTGGGTGTAGTTCCTAGTAGTGCAAAGCTGCATTTAGAGCTGTGACAAATACATCACGTAGCTAACCAAAACATAGGAAACAACTAAAGATAGGGCTCGAATGACATGGGTATCTTTTTTAAGCCAAAGATGATTTTCATCAGGTAAAAATAAAATAATAATAAAAATCGGATTACCAATTTTTAGTGGCCGATTGATTTAAAAATGATAATGAACAAAAACTGTTTTCTCAAAATGCATTTAGTAGGTATCAATTATATTTGAATTTCTGCTTTTCACGGGCCAGCCTGGTACCTATTCCACGCGAATAGTAGTGTCCAACCGTAAATATATTGTTAGTTCATTTTCAATTCACAAAGTGCATTGCGAGGCGCACTTAATAAAGTTATAAGGGAATTAATTCTTGTCATGTTTTGTGCTATTAGTAGTTGAATCCGTGTCATATTAGGCGCAATTATGATTTTATGTTGCACTATTCATTTTACGATTTTTTTTAAAAACAAAATGTGACTTTGGAAATAGTAAAATAGTCATTGCTTGTAAAATATAAGATCTGCTTTGTTTTGAGTGAATGACTTACCAACAAATGCATTTGTGAAGGGTGGGTAGAAGGTTGTGGTATTATGGACTTAAGTGGGGCAAATAATGACACCAGTGTTACTGGTATAAAACTGCTGTAAATGGTTAAAGTAAAGTCTATAAAGGTAAAAAGTAAAAATAATCATCAAACATCGTCCATTTGGACAATTATTTTTGGTCGATGTTTAAAGGGCCATAATGGGAAAATTTTATTGGTCGGGCACTCCAAACAACACTTAGTGTGATTGAATGCAGTTCTACACTGCTGACAACTACACTTGTATTATTGTTAAAATAATGTTAATGTGTAAATCAAAAGAGAAATTTGTCTTCATGATCCCAGAATCTTTTGATGTGTGCGTTTCAAATGGACCTAAAATTGTCATATAGAATTCCAGCCACAGTTGTGGAGCATCTGTGTGTATTGTTAGTCTTGGAATTCAAAAGTCATGGGCTTAACTCTTACCTGCACTGGTAGTTGCAGTGTGGTAAGGATGTCCTCCACTTTTGATTTGAAAACTTCTGGTCTCAGTTTTCCTCTAGCAATCCCCATTTGGTTGGTGAAAAACACCACCTGGATGAGAGAGAGAAAACAAACCAACACAAAAACGAAAAAAAAATTTTTTAACAGCTTGTCTATACCTACAGTATTATCATAGTAAAGTCATGTAAAAAATGGTTTGGTCTTTCCTACCTTATATCCTTTCTTAATTAAGCTGGCCAGCCGAGGTTGAATTTCCGGGTAGAGAATCCTGTTAATGATACACACAAATAAAGAAAGATTATCACCCCGTTAGGATGCAGATTAAACATTGGGATTTCGGAGACAAAGAGACATACTTCCAGTCATCTGGAGCAGTGGGAAAGACTTTGCCTGATTTGGTGGTGATAATGCAGCCATCTATGTCAAACCCAGCAATCTGAAGAGGAAAACAAGGCAAAGAGTACCATTAATAACACCTACACTAAAATGTGATAGCATGTGTCTTGGAAAATGAAGAAGAACCGCCTGATCTGTGTGATGATTTGACAGGAAACAAACAAAAAAAAGTATTGATAAAATAATAAAAAATAATGATTTTTTTTTCATATATAACCAGTGCCCACCTTGTCACTCCCTTTGACGCCCGCTGCAGTATAAAGCATGAGGTTGCCAATTTGCTGCCAGAAGCTCTTTACACAGGCTGCGGAAGATGATGCAGTTTGGGTTTGTGTTGCTGCTGGGCTCCTGTTAAATCTCTCACTCATGGCTGTCTCTGCCAACTCCTGGAGCTGCCTGAGTTTTTCCTCGACTCGTTTCTCATTCTCATCTTCGCTCGACTCATCCCCGTTGCATTCACTAGAGGCCTCCTCATCTCCTCTGTGTCGCTTTGCATCAGGCTGCCCTTTCGCTGAGCAAAGTGGCCTTTTTGATGACTAAACAAAGATGAAAGTCAGTAGTCTGTGTCTAAGATACAGCTAAAAAAAAAAGCAAAAAGTGAGTTCACCTTCAAGGGAGAGGTAGGAAAGAAATCCTTTATACTGCGTTTAGGTGGACTCCATGGTGACCCATTATCTTTTCCATTTTTCCCATCTTTTGTTTTGTTTGAAATGTTTAGCCCTTTTTGTAATGCGCCTGGAGCAGGTGAAGCCGAGCTTGAAGTGAAGCACACTTTAAACGGGTATTGTTGATTGACAAGGTAGAGGGTTCCACCATGTCTGAGTTTACCAGACTGGCCACGGCCAAGTTTCTCACCCTCCAGGAAACTGGGATTGGGACCCAGCTGTGAAAGAATAAAAATACCTGTGTTAGAAATTTTGCATGGGCATCACATAACTAACATTCAGAGTAGATCAAGGCAATACAATCAAATATATCATCACTTGCTTTGACACAAAGACGCCAGAGGTTAAGATGAATATCTTATGAACCGCTGCCTTACTAAGAGACGTGGATCATTCTTGAAGAATATCAATGCTAAAACTGTTTGTTTTCATACCTGAGTGACAACCACATCCTGGTCTGCAAAGCAAGCCACCACCTTCACTGAAACAAACACAAGACTGTCACAACCAATAACACAAAATCACACACACATACAAATAAACGCCTGTAATATTTTCAACATATAGAGCAAAGGTTCAAAAACCCAGTTACTGGATGGTGTCCTTCATAGGGCTGTTTTGATTGTGAACCTAAATAATGTATGATAGCTTCATATTGCAAACACACAACAGTTCGATGAATAACTAGTTAAGATATCAGAGGCCACTAAAAACTGTTGGATTGATAACAATTATGCTTTCTTGCAATAAGTCAACATTTTACAATTCCTGTATCTTAGCAAGGCACGAGAATTTGACGCACATGATTTGCTTTCGTGAGCCAGATAAAATGATGTGTTGGACTGGATCTGGCCCTCAAGTCTTGAGTTTGAAATCTGTGGTATTGACCAATGTTGACTAAAGTATCATAACTTTTTTGTACACTATACAGCTAAATAAATGCGTGTTTCTAGATCTGATTTATATAACAAGCACACGATAGCAGCCTTTATTTAACGTTGTGTTGACTATAGATGAGGTAAATATTAAAGTAACCGCAGTTAATGCTCTGAAACAAACGATCTATTTGGAGACAAGAAGAGAAACGCGGGGATGGCAAGTTAACGCGTGAGCGTTAACTCACCCTGGTGTCTTGAGCACTTCTTGTCGACAACTCCGGTGTCCGGACCTCGACCCAGCAGCACGGCTCGTCCATCCTCCAAAAGGACTTGAGCCCCAGATGAACTGACCAAAAGGCACGACATTTAAAGTATAAACTCACGAAGATGCGGGTGAAATTTTTATAACTTAGAGCGGTGTGTTATTTTGAGCAGAAGTCGATGTAGGTCGATTTTGTTATTATCTTCGGTCCTTTGCTATAACCGGACTATCGGAAACGTGTTGAGTTGTATGGTTCCGACCTTGTTATGTTTTTTTGTTTCCGGATGCCAGGATGGTCATAGTTTACGGGTACTTATTTTGCAGTCAAGTTTATTTCTCACGTGACATTCATTGGTGTGAATATTTCAAATATACCCTGGATTTTTATGAAGTGACATTAACGTGATAGCTTTTACGGAAACGCAGCGATTCTCACTTCCGTTCAAGATTGTCTCATAAATAACTTCCTAACTTTCGTTTTAACAAGGAAAACAGGAGGAACAAGTCAAGAACAATCAAAGAAGAATGTTGATCCTCGTTTTGAGTTTGAGAAGTTTCACGTCTGTTTTGCAAATTAATTTGGGCGTTTCATATTGTAAGCATTTATTTGGTGACGAGGCAATTATTTTATTTTCACGTTACAATAATGAGTAAATTATTAAGTAATTGCGGAATGTCAGAGAGGGATTACTTTGACAAAAGCTGTATTTGGACTGAAGTGTTACTTTATTTGCATTACCTCCCTCACATTAAAATGAGACTGGATTTGCAAGTTTACCAGGGCGTATCCCTTGAACAGAACAAGATAAAACTCGAAGAAGCTATCTGATAGACATGTTATCATCCAATAGTGTTTGTTTCTGGTCTTTGTCAAAGGCCTCTCAGTGGGATATTCTCGTTTGAGGCCCCGCCTCTATTGTAGTACAGTACTTTAGTATGCAATACAGTGCACGCTTGGCTACATTCGTTTCCTTGGCTTCAGCCGCAAACTCTCAGGTAAAGATGACAGCTATAATTGTGGTAATGTGTGGACTTTGGTGTGACATGATAGAGAACTACTGTATAATTTCTCTTAGTGTGAAATGGTTGTGGGTGATAGGGTGTAAAGTCAAAAAAATGTAATAAATATACAATAACCTTATTTGTCATTAAAATTAATTGCAGAGATCCATTTTACATCATGGCAACCCAAAAAACACTCAACGAAGGAGCCTATTTGGCTGTGATGAAGGGCTTGAGAGAGATGGATCTACGGGGCTCCAATGTTCCCAGTGCCCTGCTGCTGACTGGAGAACATGCTTTTCCTTTGTTGATGAACAGCCAAGGCCAGGTCCTGATGGCTGCCTCCAAGTATGGCTCTGGAAGAATTGTTGTCCTGGGACATGAAGAGTACTTGACATCATTTGCCACTCTGGTAGAAAACGCAGTGATTTGGCTGAGAGGAGATGGCTCGCGCAACCTGCCAGTGGGGGTCAGCAAGAGTGTTCAAGCAGTGGCTGATCATCTCAGTAAATCCAGAATCCCAACTAAAGTTGTGGGGGCATTCAAAAAAAATCTGGGTCTTGGTGTGTATGTAACAGACGCCTCCAGCCTGAATACAGATGGGAAAGACCTGGTGGCATTTATGAAAAATGGCGGAGGGGTGTTTATTGGAGGACAAGCATGGAGTTGGGCTGCAGACCATCCAAAGGAGAACACACTACTTGGGTTTGGAGGAAATAAAGTGTCTGGTGTGACCGGGATCTACTTCTCAGAACATCCTGGGGAAACTGAATTGTTGCCTGTTTACCCTCAGATTCCAGCTTCATGGATGCGTGTGGTGTATGTAAATTCTACATTATTTTATCGTAAAACACGTATTTGCCACACTATTATTATTTAATAGTACTAGTATAAGTCAATGCATATCATTTATTGTATTTTTGTAGTTGTGATTATTTACTTACCTCTATTTACATTAGCTTGTTAATTAGTTCTGTGTATGCTTGGAGCTCAGGTAACTTTTGGCAAGCACGTTCATTTGTTGTTCCACTATACACTAGTTCTGCTGCCTGTATATGTCATTGTTGTGTGCTTAGAAGACTTTGTCATTTAAATCTTTTGTTTGTCTTCAAATGCAGTCTGGACAAGGAGTTTGAGGAGGATCTGGAATTCTTACTCCAGGGTGTAACTGAGTTTGACATTACTGGCAGCGCCATTGCTTCAGAGATTCTAGTTCATGGACGGCTCGCCTTCCCTATCGGGATGACAGAAGATGCACGGCCATTTCTGGCCGGATCCTATTACGGGCTTGGACGTATTATTGTCGTGAGCCATGAAGGATATCTGGAACGAGAGGTAACATTAATGAGAAATATTGATTGTGTCAGGGTTGTGTATGAGTCATTTCGAATAGACCTGTGTGCTGATCTTCCAAATGTTGTCAGATGATGAACACACTTTTTGTTGGGTTCATCACAGGAGCTGGCTCCATTTTGGACCAATGCTATTCACTGGTTGGATGCAGGGCGACATGGCACTGTTGGCATCCTGCAACATAAAGCCCTCGACGTTCTCAAGAAGTCTGGGTTTAAGTGTGAGAAGAGCGATTTCAGGAATGACCTGAGTGTGTTTGTGTGTTCAGCATACAGTGACAAACATGCAGAAGAGATCCAGGGCTTTGTGGCAGAGGGTGGAGGTCTGCTCATTGGAGGCCATGCTTGGTACTGGGCACAGGTGAACAAAGGCGGAAACCCCTTGACAGATTTCTCAGGTAGAACCACGTTTTTCAGGTCCTATTGTGATACTCTATGTACGTACCGTATATGTTACTTTCTGAACATGCTAAAAGACACGGGTTGTAATTGCAGGGAACAAGATCCTGAATAAGATGGGCTTGAGCCTGTTGCCTGAAACCATTCGAGGCGGTCGCTTCAAAGCCCCGGTGCCCAGCCAGATTGGCAAAGAAGCCTACCATTTCTGCCACCTTCTACAACGCTTTGCTGCTCATATAACTGAAGGAGAAGACCTTAGCAAGCAGGAGGAGGAATGCCTTAAAAAGCTTGGCAAAGACTGTGCTGCCTTCTTAAAAATGGAAGCCTATGATCGCTGTTCATACGCTCAGGTCCTGTCCACCCTTATGCACGTTCTGAAGAAATCGGGCATGCCTCAGGTGTGTAGCTTAGTGAACCAATCAAGTCTTGGGTTGCTGATGTTGTTTGATATATAGAATCACCTACTGTAAATGGATGATGCTCTACATTTAACAGCCACCCCAATGTTATTTCTTTATTTTTGTAAAGGTGTGTGACACTTGTCCAGTGAAAAGTCCCAAAGACCATCTCCTCCTCAATGTGGGCTCAGAGGTGTATAAGGTTTGCCCCAATCCTGACAGCCTGTTGCCTTACCTCATCAAGGACAAACCATTGTTGCCTGTTATTTATAATCACAGGATTCCTCTGAACGTCAACACCTCAGGTTAGGCCTTATTCTTTGACCATTTGAAGTTTCAAACTATATACAGTGCTATCTTATATGGGTGCGATTGTGTTTTTTAATTTATTTTTATAGAAAATGAAGAGTGGATTAGTACTGGGCTCTACCTTTCTCATGGTATGAAGACTTATATAGCAATGCCCGGACAGATTGTCAAGAAAGGATGGAGGGTATGGCACACAAATCCAAATGACTATTATTTAGATTTATTGGATTTCCGTTCAGGTTGCACCTCTTCCAGTAGCACAGTGCAACAAATCATTTTAAGGGGGCATCTTAATGTTAGATTGTAGAGAATCATTGTCACGTGTATAGCACGAAACCACACAGAGAAAGTCTTACAAGTCACCGTTGTAGTCTTACAAAATTGCCATATTTAAATACAGTAGCTGCAGTATAATATTAATGCCAGGGCTCTCAAATTCTTCCATGTATTGAAGAATGCCTTTATTGAGCATGTCTTGCAAACTGGGAAAGAGAAAAAGCCTTCCGCAGACCTCTTGCACAAATTTGGAAATATTCAATTGTTGAAAATTGATTTAGAGGTTTAAACTAAGACAACATTAGTCAGTGAAAAAAGGACACATTTTCTTTAAGTCATTAACCCGTTGACGACTGTAGACATAAAACATATTTTACTAGGCTGCACTGATAGCTATATAAACCAAAGATCCATTTTAACCGGGCTGACAGTGAGTGAGATAGAGTATTTAAAAGCCATTTGAGCCATTTTAAAGCACCGTATAAACCAATGGGTTCTGCCAGAAACATCATTAAGTGTCAAAAGACTAAATTAAAAAAAAATCATTTTTGGAAATTCTCATTTACCAGTCAAAATTCTATCTGGTCTCACACCCAAATTGGGCTGGGACAAGCTCCAGCTCACCTGCAACTCAGATTAAGATAAGCATTATTCACTTCAATACATCCATCCATTTTCCATCACTGTTTATCTTCACTAGGATTGCTGGCTTGCTGGTGGCTATCCCAGCTGACCAAGCAGTAGGGGGGTGATACCCTGAACTGTTTGCCAACCAATCGCAGGGCACACACGGACAAATAACCATTCACGCGCCCTATCAATTCAACTAGACATGACTTTATTTATCCCCTTAAAGACAATTAAGAAGCAGTAGCAACTGAGAAGCGTCACACGCAGGAATAAAAGTGCACCAAAAAAAATCAACGCTATGTAACATACAAGATAAAAAATGCTATCTGCTGGAATTTAAAAAACAAAATTGTTTGGGGGACAAACGTAGATCTTTTTTGTCCTGCAAGCAATGTAGCGGAGGCGCCTCTCGAAGGGTAGCCACTGAAATAAGGGGTACGCTATATGGGATGAGTCATTGATCCTTTTTGTTGCCTGTCTGAGTGACTGTTGATTAAAAACATGTGTGAGAGTTCTGAGAGGTAAGCCAATAGTCTTAGAACAGATCAGTGCAGTACACTGCAATCTGTTCTTGTTGTGAAGAGTCAAAGAGTGATTCCAAAGGAATGGAGTTTTGAATGATCATATTTTCTTTTCCACCATAGGTCCAAATCGGTTGTCAAACAGACTATCTTAAGGCTACCGAGCTGAAGCGAGCGCCCACTGTTCATCAGCAATTTCCCATTGACACTGACATGATGCTAGTGTGGAACTTGTGGGGAGGTCTCATCTACTTGGTGGCCCCACCTAAAACCCAAGTGGGAGGGGTAGAGGTCATTGTGCAAGTAGCCGTGCCAGCGCCATATTATAAATCTGGTAAGAACGATGTGATTGGTCTTTTCTGATTTTTTTTTTCTACTTGTGACAAGAGACAGAAAAATGGCAGTTTTTACTAAGATTAGATATGGGACATTTTTGCATGGCACAGCATTCCACTTGATACTGAAAAAAAGCCATTTGTTTACACACTTGGTGGCCATAATTCTAAAACGATTGCAATTGAAGAACAGCCTTTTTGCCTGACAAAATGAAACATAAAGTGGTGGTCCACTTACTGCACCAGAAATGCTCTTTCCTCACCATTCAAAACTTATTGACAAAATAAAAGTGAAATATAATTTTTAATCAAAAATTGATCCCAAATTAAATCATAGAACTAAACAACCGAATTGAATTGTGACGGTGAGACTCCCAACCCTGCAACTACAGTTGCTTCTGCAAATATGTGGCCTTCTTTTTCACTTTTTTTACTAGGCGATATTACAGTCTCTTCTGGCAGGCAAATTTAAACCATAAGCCATTAAAAAATCATGCTCAGTCAAGTTTTTAAAAACTTCTATTTATCCTTTTGTTCTTTGCAGGTGTGACAGCACCAGCTGATTGGGCCATGCTGCGAACAGCTCCTTCCCCTTGGGCTGAGTTGGAGTTTGAAAACATCATACTCACTGTACCGTCAGATTTCATTCGGAATCTGGAAAGACCAGACTTGCTGGCAACCCTCTGGGACACGATCATGAAAGGCATTGCCGACCTAGCTGCCAAACCACACAAATTTCCCCGCAAAGAACGCTTTGTAGCAGATGTGCAGATTTCTTACGGTATGTCCATACTGCATGTGTGCTAAGTGTCAGCAATGTTGACTATAGTGTGTGTCCATGTTACCAGACTTGAAATGCATTCTGGGACATCACATAACACTATACTATAGCATTAGCCCAACAACTTAAGACTGTAACTCAAGAATAGAGGGAATCAAATTTTGAAAAACAACTTGATAGATTTAAACAATGTCGATATGAACTCATTTGATGACCGAATCGAGAAATCCGTCATGCACCGGTGCTGCTTTTGTCACTGTTTAGGTTGGATGCACGCTGGATACCCCATCATGATGCACAAGGCATCGGCAGAAGAAGTGGTCAACTCTGAGCTTGCCAAGACAAAAGGCATATGGGGCCCAATCCACGAGCTCGGGCACAACCAGCAGAGAGACTGCTGGGAGTTCCAGCCACACACCACAGAGTGCACATGCAACATTTGGTCAGTGTACATCCATGAGGAGGTGCTGGGGATCAACAGGGAAAAGGTGAAATTGTTTTTCTTTGACTGGCCTCTGCCATTGGATGATGTCGTGTTACTTGTACATTCACATCATTGGTTCTTCAATACAGGCTCATGGAGATATCGCTGCAGCAAAAAGGAAGAGCCGTTTGGAGGAATTTGTCAAAGCGGGAAGGCCACTCAACAAGTGGGAGGTGTGGGTGGCTCTCGAAACATACTTGCAGGTAAGAGATTGTAAAAAGACAGGGACCTCCTGTGGTGATTTATTTTTTTTGCTATTTAAAAAGGTGAGCGCATTTCTAAAAAATAAAAACATCTACAGTACGTTGTATCTCAATCCTAACTGATGCTGACAAATGAAACACATACCCCATTCACACAGCTCCAAGAAAGATTTGGCTGGGATGCCTTCAAGAAGGTGTTTGCTGCTTACCACAAGATAAGCACTTATCCAAAGAACAACAACGGCAAGATGAACCTGTATGCGGAGACTTTCTCCAAAACGGTGGGAATGAACCTGTGTGGCTTCTTTAAGGCCTGGAGCTGGCCCATAGAGACGGCTACTGAGGAAAAACTAGCCAACCTCCCTGCCTGGGTGGACCATCCCATGGTCCGATTTGGTTGAATGTTTGACTGATATCGATTGAAATGCAAAGAGCTATGTGTGCATTGTTAAAGATGTCATGAGCTGTTGTTCTTTTATGTAATTAAACTGGCTCTGTGTTTGTGTTACGGTATATATTGCAATGTGTGTTGGTGTCGGACTGCTTAATACAAAACTCATCTTTCTCATATGAGTAGAGAAACTTGGGTTTGTCAAAATATAAGTGTAATGATCAGTTGCAAATAACAAGTGAGGATTTGAATATATTCTGAATTTACTTTATTTAAATTACTTGTCTTTGCTGTCAAAGGAAGAAGGACCGGTAAAAATATGCATAAACATTTGCTTCTTCATTAGTGTCAGCTGGGATGGGCTTCAACTCCCATAACACTGAGCAATGTAAGTGATAAAAAAAAAAATTGATGTATATTGCATTACGTAAAATTGCTATTTAGTTTAATTCAACATGTAAAGTTGTGATTAGTCTGCTCATTGTTCACTAACACCCACTTAAGTGATTTGAAAGGCTTGACTGATCATTTGAGGTCAAACGAATAAATCTTTTGCTGCAGCAGGTGTCATTCTAATTACTTTGTCAAAGGAGTCACAGTCGTTAAGTTTTTGGGCACAGGTCGAGCAACATTTCAAGAATGTGTTTCTATAGTAGGCTGCTGTAGGTATTATGCAAGCATTTAAAGTAAAGGGATGAATAACAAGTAAATAGTTTGCGGTTGTTACGTTTGTGCAACTTGTATTCTAATTCAGCAACAGTGCAGAAATTAGTTTCCAGTTTCAACCTATTGGCCCCCAAGCATAAGGGTAAACAAAGTCTAATTTACTACCCAAACCTGGGATGGGCAAGTCAAATGATTGGGAGGGAGCAGGCACAATTTTTCATCAGTGTTACTCAGGACAGAAAAGACACACTTCGTGATCAAACCTATGACAAACATGCTATTGTAAATATGAACAAAATACATGCATGCATGCATGCGTATTTTTTTTAAATGAGCCATTGCACATCAAAAAAATATACAACATACAATATACCATATTTTTCAGTTCTTATAATACATTTCTTAACCCAATCCCAAGGGATATTTTGTTGTCTTGTCCGAGTCATAACATTGAACCCCAGGAACTTATACATCTATTTTTAAGCGTTAGGATAAAACAGGTTCTGAAAATGCTTGGCATTGAACGAGAGAATGCTTCAAAAATAACCATACAATTTTTACATTTTCCAGTGCAAAGGACCCATGGAAAAATATTCATTCAAGGATGGCATATGCTTGAAAGCAAACCAGAATTCAGCACAAAACTCATTTTGTGCATATATATATATATATATATATATATATATATATATATATATATATATATATATATATATATATATATATATATATATATATATATATATATATATATATATATATATATATATATATATATATATATATATATATATATATATATATATATATATATATATATATATATATATATATATATATATATATATATATATATATATATATATATATATAAATGCACAAAATGAGTTTTGTGCTGAATTCTGGTTTGCTTTCAAGCAATACAAAAGGACCAAGAGCAAGCGCGATGACTCCATCTGGCCAGATGGCTGCCATCTCGTGGTGAACATTACATCAGTGAACTCCCTTAACACTGTTACTAAAATATATGTTTTTTAATTTTCATTATTATTTGGTGTGGTTGTAACACCCCCCCCCCCCCCCCCCCCCCACACACACACACACACACACACAATTTAAAAACTCCTGACAAATCCCCAATATACATTTTTCACGTAAGCTCCACACGTCCTTTAATAAATAAATTAAAATTACTATTGAAAAAAAAGGGGGGTGGGGGGTCGCCTGGTGTGTATTACCGGTATAAACAGGCACCACAAATGAAAAACGCGCTTGTTGTCCTAAGACACGCAAACAAAGAGTGCACGTACTTTGAACGTCACTCAATGTGCATACTATTACATGTATGCAAGAGTTAAATTATTGTGGTTGTTGTGTACAAAACTAGACAGACGAAGCCAGTGAACACTAACTAACGTCACAAACGCCGACAGAGGTAGTCTACTTTGCGTCCATAGATGTCCACAGTTGAACAAATACTATGATTGTGACTCGTTATGACGCTCCTAATATCAGCAATGATAAATATATTTGTCCACAGTTTAATGATAGCAGTTCAGCCGTCTTGAATGCTGAGGGATCTCCTCTACTGACATGCCTTTTATGGTTTTCTCGACAGAGAACATTTCAATTTAAACACACTGTATGACGTCACCGGTCAGTAAATTAAAAGTTCCAGAAAGTTGGACTGGTTAGCCGTCAGAAGAGCAGCTGACGGTGGAAAGCAAACGGAAAATGTCTTCATGGACAAGCTCGGAGTCTTCAGCCTCATCTGTTTCTTCGAGTAAGCGCACATATTTGACTAGGGTAGGACAAGACACAGTTACGAGACAAGACACAGTTACGAGACAAGATGCCACAAGAGATTGAGTCCACGAGAACGAGACGGAGGCGAAAGTTCCGCAAAATCTGTATTGCAATATAATGCCTAATATAATATTTACCGTTTTCAAAATTATTTATTTATATTGAGCAGATCAGAAAATGAGCGATCTAGCTCTAAAGTGCAAATCAACACATAAACAAAAGAATCACTTTTGCTACAAACTACAAATTTCAAATTTCTGCAATAACAGCTGCCACTGATATGTTCCCTCTCACCGAACACTTTAACAAATGCATAGCGCTCGTGTTATTTGCGGTGTATGGCGTAATATATTTTACAGTGATTACAAACTGTCTTTTTGTCTGCTATATATATTTTTTTACTATGCTTTTAAAAGTGCTATGCTTTTAAAAACGTACTGTATTACTACGGCAGCTATTGAGTAATTTGGTGTTATATGAACCCTTTTTGTTGTTGTTATACTGGAATTTAAACTGTGATGGGAAAAATTGACCCCAGGGAAAATTGGCCCCGGCAACAGCTGTGTAATGAAACGTTAAAAAAAAGCCAACATAAATAAGTCTTTTTGTTGCACCCTGCATTGATAATTAATTTCATATTTTTATTGACTATGACCAGTATGCATATAGAATAAATACACTTTCCCCAATTTGCATGTATTTCCTGGTTAATAGTGGGCACATGGACACTATCCAGTGCTGTATCCAGGGTTGCTCCTGGCCAAATTGAGGCCCCAAGCAAATGATTTTTTATGCATTTATTTCCCTCAGCTTTTGAACATTGTCATTGTTCTAATATGTCTTCCACTTTTACTTGACTACTGACAGTAGTGTCATCTCTGTACTTTGCAGTGAAAGTGACACGACCTGAAGTCAAGATAGGCAAGGTTTTGTACAGCAAATCGAATGCTTATTCTGTCCTGGATTTCATTGGTGAAGGCTGCTATGGGAAAGTGGCAGTGTGCAAGAATCTGGAGACGTCAGAACTGGTGGCTATTAAGATCTTAAAGAATGATCCTGCTATCAGACAGGACACGGAGAAGGAGCTGTCCATGCTGAAGATGGTCAGCGATATGGATGCAGAGAGCACCAACGTGGTCAAGTTCTTTGAACAGTTTGAGCATGAGGGAAACATTTGTCTGGTGTTCGAAGTATTGGACTGTGACCTCATCTATCTCCTGGAAGATCGAAAACGTCAGCCGCTATCCCTGGATGAAATTCGGGTCATTGCCCAACAACTACTGGTGGC
This sequence comes from Hippichthys cyanospilos, assembly GCF_059441005.1. NCBI lineage: Eukaryota > Metazoa > Chordata > Actinopteri > Syngnathiformes > Syngnathidae > Hippichthys > Hippichthys cyanospilos. Next base: position 13,833,797 of record NC_142379.1, on the reverse strand, counting down.
CTTGGTCACCCTGAGGCGTTTGGGTATATTGCATACTGACATCAAACCCGACAACATTATGATCGTTAATAGGAAAGAACATCCTTTGAGGGTGAAACTGATTGACTTTGGCAATGCGATTTTAGCGTCCAAAATCAAGCTCGGCTTGGAGATTCAACCAGTGGGATACCGAGCTCCAGAAATAACCCTCGGCCTCCCCTACAACGAGAACATTGACGTCTGGAGTGTTGGCTGCATCATGGCCTTCCTTTTCCTGCCTGGAAACCTGTTTGCCGTCAACTGTGAATATCAAATGATGAAGCATATCATCTGCGTTCTGGGCCAACCAGATGACCACCTACTTCATGCCGGAAAATACACTGAGAACTATTTCACTGAAGTCGAGGAGGTTGGGCTTTCTCATTTCAGGCTCATGACACCAGAGGAATTTGAAGCGGTCAACAACGAGAAACCCAAAAATCTGGATCCCTGCCGAGAGCTTCCCAAACCCCTGGAAGAGATGATCCAGTTAGACCCTGAAGTAGAGGGAACAGAGGGTGAGCTGGAGAACAGGAAGGCCTTTTTGGACCTGCTTAAACAGATGTTGCATCTTGATGGGCATCAGAGAATCTCTGCCTCACAAGCTTTGCAGCATCCTTTCATTACAATGGCCCAACAGGCCAATGTTGACAGCTCCACCCCTTTGACAAGCAAAGAAGTGTCGCTTGAACAGCTGCAAATCCCTTCTTCAAACACAATAGCTGACTTTGAGGCCAACAAAACCATTTTGAGAAGTCTACGCAAATTCTTACGCAGAATGATCTCTGCATTCTATCGCTTGGCAACACTAGTGCACTGATTCCAGATTTCCGATTAATACATGTTTTCATTAATGATTACTTGAAAGAGTATTGTTAGGATTGAACATATTTAGATGTTTGATTCACAAATTCATCTTCACGAATGCCATCAAAGTGTATTCTTTTGAAAAGATAATGCCACAGGGTGTTGACCTGAAAACCTCATAGCGTGGAAAAAAAAGTACAGCACTATGCTTTTTTTTGGATGAGAAAATAAAAGCATAACATTGCTTCATGGCTCCTCTAGATGGCAATGTTGACCTAAGGAAAGTGGTTTAATAAATAGCAAGTCTGTGTGCTTGCTTGGAACTAGGAAAAAAAAGCGTCATCTGGAGTAGAAAAATTAAAATCTAATTTTTCCATCACACTATTTAGCTTACAAGTTTGTTCGAAAAAATTTGCATGTATTTGCAAATGTGTTTAAACGTGCTTGAAAATATGTTTGAACGAACTTGCATCTCCGTTTATGAATTTGGTAGTCAAATATGTTTACTACGCACTGGCAGTTCCACGCTTCTGCGGCAAAAAAAAAAAAAAAAAAAAAAGGTTTGAGTGCGCAACAAGGATTTTCCTCAAATGTAGATGATGTTTTGCCTTTGAACTCAGTGGGCAAACACTAAAATAAATACTTGGAATGCTCTTCTTTATTCATTGTCTGCCGTAAGTCAATGCACAGCCTCAATGCTGTGAAAGGGATTGCTGAATCTTTATTTTCAGTTTCTTTACAATTTGTATGTATCTTTGGCAAAATCAAAAATAAATACATCATTCAATCAAATGTTGCAGCTATTATGGAAAAGCTCTCCCACTGGTTGATTTGAGAACTGCTGCAGGAACTCTCCAAGTTCATCCAAGGAGAGTTTCTCCACCCAGTTGTCCTCTGTATTCCTGGCTGCAGCTGCGCCCCCCTCAATGGGCCTGTCATTGTTGTCCACACAGCAGTATGCGTTCCACAGGTAGTCTGGGATGTTGACTCGCCTCACATTGTTCTTGACAATCCAATTTCCTGCAGAAGGTATTGCACCCACCAAAACGTAGGCCTTGGAACACTTTTCGCGGAAAAGATCATTAAGCTGAGACTCGTGGATTCTCCATGCGTTCTGGTTCAGTTTGGGGTTCTGAGGAACCACGTTTGTGAGGGTGAAAGTGGCATTGCGGCTTGGAACTGTCAGGAGTGGAGAGGGATTCAAAAGTTGGAGCAACACAGGCTAAAAAGAATCACTTAATCCTCCAAGATATTTAAATGAGGACTGCATTGCTTCTAGGAGTCAATATAATTCTAAATGATTATTTGACTTTATCCTGAGACCCAGCCTATTCATTTGTGTCTACTGTTGTGTCCATTTTATCACAAAAAGTGTCAGCAAGATAGTAAAGTTAATTGCATCGTATCCAAACATGACAAAGGCCAGAATGTCCTCTACTGAGCACACTACTAGAGCAGCTTGAATGAGTCTAAGGGTATAGACCAAAATCAAATGTTGACTAAAGTTGACACAAATGAATATGCTGGGCCTGCATCTCTGAAAGTCAAACGTGTACCCTGTAACTTCCCAGCTGCAGTTGGCTCGCTAAGCTAAGAAAATAAGTTGTTCTAAGAAAATAAACGTGTCTGCTCATTAAGAAAAAAAAAAGTGTGGTTACCTGCATGGTGTCCATTAGGGTTGAGGTGACCTCTGTCAAACCCTGAGTGTGTGTAGTCCTCATTGAGAGCCTGTTTCTCCCCCAGGTAGATCCCAGGATGATCTTTGCCCAGCCAGTAACCATCCTTCATCTCTGCTTGCCATGATTGATTTACAAGCTAGAAAAACATCAGAAACAGTCTCTAGTAACACAATTGCGCTGCATTTTTATTCCAAGGGAATCACTATAATCGGCCTAGGTATACACCTCATGGACCACATGTGTAACCCCCAGGCCCATTCTTGGAATACAGTATTTGAAACAATGTGATTTTCTAGAACTTCTAGTAATTGACCACTTAAAATGTAAACACAGTTCAATAGAAAGCCGCGCATGTTAATTTTCTTAGCTGTTTCCTACCATGTCAAATCATTCTTTATATTTATTGTGAGAAATTATTAATATGGTCAACGTCTTCACATACATGTTTACCAATTACTGATCACAAGATAAAACTACATGTAATTTAAAGGGCAAGCAAGGTACGCCCATTTTGCTAATTTCTGTCAACTAAGGTACGTCCATTTTGCTAATTTCTGTCAACTGAAATTGGCATCACAGTTGCTCAGGGCTACTGACCAATCACGACTCAGCTTGCAAATGTTACATGAACAAACTCAGAAAAAGTTTAGCCATGATTGGCCGTTACCTTAGCTCTTAGCAACTGATCACTTTCAGTCGATAGCAACTAACAATATGGCTGCTCCCAAATAGATAAAAGCAGGTGGATTTTGCTGTTCAGAATATCGACTTTAGACTAATGGAGACTCATAGAACATATTGTAAATATTTTTGGGTGGATGACGTCCCCTTAAAGCAAATTTATGATTTGAAAAATTTACTATCCATCAAACTGCTTACCCTTAGAAATTAATTACCACCCAAGAAGCAGCTCTCAGTTTCAACCAGCACCTTTACCAAATGTTGATACATTTTTATATTTATACTACTGCATATGTTATAAAATACTTCATATACAATGACTGTACCAACCTGAGGCTCTACAAACCACCTTCTCTCCCGTCCACCGCCATAGCTGGGCTGGAACACGTATGCAGAGTAAACTGCGATACGATGGTTTGTGTCATACAATGTGGCAAAGTGGTACCTGGAAAAAAATCTGATTGTCATGAAAACATTTTTTCAAACCACATACAGCACTAGTGAAATCTGTTTGTATACGTGCTAAAGATTTTGAAAAGGTGTGTCCAAAAATTATTGAACTAATTTAAGCTACCAGTTGCTACCACTTGCTAAAGATTTTGAAAAGGTGTGTCCAAAAAATATTGAACTAATTTAAGCTACCAGTCACAAAGTAAAAATATTAGTTCAGACAATCATATTTTTTTTGCTGCCCTTCTCATCGAAAATCTTTAACCTTCCATTTTAGACTTGATCATCTATTTCAAAATATTGATCCACATATAGTTTGTCAAATGAAAGTTACATTTCCACTTTTTACCGGTTGGCAAATCTCTGACAGAGATGAGCGGTACCAGGTGCTGATGACCCCCATTTTGGCACTTTGCTTTTGTAGAAATACGTCAAGCATTCAGGCACATCCTGGGACAAAACAGGAATGTATAAAACGAAAGAGCTCAACCACGTTTTCAGTATTTAATTAAATGCTTCATTTTCCAGAATGTGATGCAGCACACATACCTCAAATTGTTCCACAAGGTCTGTGTGAACAAAAAGGAAGAGTGACAGAAGAGTGCACAGAGTTGCCAAGGTATTCATTCTGGGTTTCTCAAAATTGAAGAGTAAAACATGAGAACTGTAAACTTATTATTTATCCGTATGGATAGCCATTTTTTTATGGTGTATATGTCCACTCACCACGCCTCGGACTTGTCAGCTGCCGCAGTGTGCACCGAGAAGGGGAGAGGGACTTTCATTTATAAGTATGGCTTCATGTCACCTTTCACCTTCTTTGCCCACTTTTTTTTTTATCTCAACTTCTGCCAACGTGTGGGGGTATTGTGTGTGTATGTGTGTTCTCATCTCAATCAAGTGTTATGAGTTTAATTTGTGTTCTTCAGAAAAGTATTTATTTATGTATTTATCTGCAGTTATAATAGGATTACTAGAAGAACATGGCATGAAAATATTTCTTTATTATTATTTTGATGAGTTGAATTGTATTATTTATTTTCAACTACATTGAGAGCTTCAATAAAAACCTTTTCGGACTAATTGATCATTCATTAGAAGCAGATTTGACACTCTTTAGGTCATGTTGTGCTGAATCAAATGTGTCAGGGTGGAATAAAACATAAGTTTGTTTGGCAGGTTTGCTTACAAATTCGCACATGGCAGCTCTGTGTTATCGCTTTCTTCATGTGTTGTTTTTCCCACACCACAGCACAGGTGGTGTGCTAGCAGCACTCAAAACCCATGCCCTTGCTTGCATCTATTTTGTCACATTATCCAATTAAATCAAATTAGCAAAACTATTGCATGGATATCTAGAATCATGGGTGGGTTTTGGTAAAACATAACAAATGTGACCCACATATGTGGAAAAAAATTGTAGTTACCGCCCATGAATTGATGAAAAATCCACAGTGGTCACAGGAATAACGTGACTATGACAAAAGCAATAATATGTTAAAAACCTGTGTGAAAATTAATTAATAAAACTCACATTGTTTTTAAACCATGGTTTAAATTGTTTTTCATTATTGCCATTACTTCTGCCATGAAGGTATTTAGCCTTTCATATGTGTTGGATATGAGTTGCTTTCAAAAGAATACCCGTGACCCACCAATGGAAGAGGAGTGTGGGGAGTTACTTTTGCAGGGAAGAGTTTCGAGTTTTTGTGATCGATGCTAAAAAAGATTGTGGTGAATTTCTTCCACTTCGCATGCTCTGGAGCCGCTGCCAAGCAACGCAGATCAGTGATGGAAATGAAGACTTCTCCAACTCAGCCATCTTGGTTGGGAAAAAAAACAAACAAAAAAAACCTCTTGTATCATAGTACAGCTGATGTCAGAGCAAGCTCTTTTCTGAAAAAAAATGGCACACGCACATGATTCTTTGTCCAAGTGTCCTATACACTTTGCAGCTCATATCCTTCCTTTTTTTCGCATCTACTGAATTTACATGTCTGTCTTCCTCAGACAATCTGACGCCAAAGTCCAGAGGCAGCCTCCTCAGGGTGACAGGAGGTTAGGAGGTCCTCCCCCAAAGGGTTTTCTCAGGAATCTGAATGTTCTACTGAAATGCATCCTCTTAGCAATAAGTAATAATGACAGAAAACAAGCAAAAGATCAAGTATTCTAACTTAAAATACACCACAAGGACAACCAAAGTGGGAGCTCCAAGTCTGCATATAATATCCTAGCATTATGCATTCCACTGCACCTCAGAGCATCAAAATAGTTTAGAACAGAAGTGACAAACTCTTTTTTTTTTTTTAATCTAGGGTCACATTGTTATTATAATTTTTTTCAAAGGACCCAAAATGATTGCGAATCAAATAAACTTGATGTGTGTTTGTCACACTCTTAGCTAGTTTTGAAATCAGAGGCTGGCAAAAACTGTTCAAAAGAATGATTGGGAAGAAAAAAAAGTTAAGGACAACTTGCAAGTTTGGTATTTTAGCCAGAAACTTGAAGTTAAATCAGCATTTGGCTTGCCACATCAAATGAAGTAGTGGACCGAATTTGGCCCCGGGCCTTGAGTTTGACACTTTTGGTTGAGACTGGGAATTTTTTATTTACATCGCTTCGTTTCAGCTTTTCTATACTGTGAGCAGTCTGTAAGTGACGCGGTGATTCCTTTTCCTCGCGACGCAACTCGGGTTGGCTCATGCCATGATCCTCTGTTACACACTATCTGTATTCCACCACAGTCATGGTTATGTAAATTTTATCCCTGAGCTTATTGTACTCTGTAGCATAAGTGTATGCACATGTATCATGTCAAGTTGATTCACGTTAGTAGTTGGTCTACTAACTATGCTCACTCATTTTAGTTCATTGACCTTATGAAGGAGACTTTATCCTCAAGTGTGGCAAACAGGTAAAATCATCCTTTATATTTTAAAAGCAGTTAGTGTCAATTATATGTAGATTTTTGGTATTACTCTTGTGATCACCTTGGGTTTTTATCATCAACAAATGAGTACCATCAATTTTGTCCGCATTTGTGAGACACTAAAGTTATTGGAAAATGTGCATGGAATTGCACACCAATTGGCATTGTGTTGCGACATGATTTTCTGTACTGAATACCAGTTGGCTTTTATTCTTGCAATTAGAGGACTGGTTGCATCAGAGCAAAACCAAACAGGGTGAAGTGTAAAACGGCAACACATTCAGCTGCCTCCACGGTAAATGTAAACATAAACATCCATCCATCCATTCATTTTCTGTAGCTGCTTATCCTCAGTATTGTCGCAAGCCTGGTGGTGCCTATCCCAGCTGCTTATGGGCAGTAGGCAGGGGACACCCTGAACTGGTTGCCAGTCAACTGCAGAGCATGCTTAGACAAACAACCATTCATGCATCCAGTCACAACAAATGACAATTTAGAGTGTCCAATTCACCTGCCATGATTGTTTTTGGAATGTGGGAGGAAGCGGGAGTGCCTGGAGAGATCCCGGCTTGGGGAGAACATGCTAATGCCAACCAGGATAAATGTAAACGTGAATCACATTTACAATGACTTGGAATGGAGAACCGCAAAACATGCATTTGTGAAGCAACATGCTGCTAGATGTTTTATTCAGATCTACAGGGCAATAAGATTATTTCCCAGAAATAAAGCACTGAACACTATCACCCAAACCCTCCCCTGCTCACCAAGCAGAACACACATTCAATATTCGCCAAAAGCAACTTTGTGCCAGTTGTGAAGTATGTCTGGATGAAGGACGAACTTTTTTGCTCCCTCCAATCTCAGTCTAGTTGAATTTCTTCATTTGTTAACAGTCAATTGAATAAAATTTAGCCACTAAAAATTGAATAACGGTGTTATCACATGAAGCCAAAGAAAGCCATGGAGGTGACAAAACAGACAGGAAACATTGGGTATTACATTAAATAAAGCTGTCTTTATTTAATCAGCCTTGTATTTCCTATTGCTTTGTTCTGTATTCATTTTTCACATTAACTACTCGGCATAAATCTAACTGAAAGGCATTCGGCGAAAGGACATGAAGTTGTTACTGCGCACAGTGTAATTGTTTTATTATTATGGATCCGAAATGAAATAAATGTTTAATGACTCATATTGTTTTGATTGGTATTTTTTCCATGTGTAAACATAATAAACAAGAAAGGGCAGGCAGATAATAAAGCGTAAATCAATGTCAATGACTTTAAATAATAGAACTTTATTGTCCGATACTGAAACAATGAAGGAGCCGCATTCAAAGAAGCAATCAAACACATACAGTATGATATATATTTTTTTTAATTTAACTTAACTTTCCTGCTAAACAGTTCATGGGGAATTGCGGTTACTTGGTTTCAATAATATTAACCCCATCCACGGAGGCAGTGCAAGCACTTCTACTGTTTTTGCCCGAGGGGAAGAAAGTAGATGTTACTTAAGTCTGCCTCTAGGTTGCAGTGTTGAATTGTGCTTTCCCACGTCACCTGACTGTCCTCTTTTCCATTTAAATTGCCATTGCAGATTATTCAATTGCACCTCAACCAGAAAAATGCTCTCGACAAATTCATGATCCAGTCTGCTGGGCTGTGTTATCAAAGCTAATATAAATAATGAACAGGTTTGCCTCAGTTGAAGAATTCAAACTGTCTGAGGTTGACAGTCATTAAAGATCACCATGAATGGCACAAAATTATGGTCAATTAATTGACAGTTTGGTGGGTTATAATTTTAAAAGCTTGAGGACTTTATTCCACAAAGCATGATACTTTTCAGAGAACAAATGAAGTGACTAAAAGAAACTGCCACAACACAGCTTTTGACTCAAGCTGGAAATGCAAAATTCAACAATTCACTGGCCTGGGTCGATTAGAGTAGAATATTTATTGGAGTTAGGCTTCAATCACGACAAAGCTCAAATTCTCATTCATTAGTTTATTAACTAAAGATTTAATTAGGTGAATGAGCACAATTTGATGAGCTCCATAATATGGGACATATCAGACATTTTCAAGATCACCATGCTCAGTTTTATTTTGTGCTTAAAAATGATGAACAATATGTTCCCTACTGTGACTGCAGTTTGTGGTGGAGAAATGTTTAATACCTGTCCTGTATTTTATTTACCAAGCCACCACAAGGAACTAAAACATTAATCATAATATGAAGAATTATACAGTTTAAATTGAACGCGTACCACAAGGATTCGTTGCTTTAATGCAAAACCTGCAGCAATAGAAATGTGTAAATGTTTATGAAAGTTCTAAAGACGTCTTGTGTATTTCTTCACCTACAACAAGTATGCAAATGTGAAAGTATATCTGAATCCAATTCACTTGTGGTGAGGAAGTTCTTTAGTTTTGTCTTTTAATTTTGACACGATTCCTCAGATGGCTCGACAGAATGGCAAGGCAAACGCAAGAAAGAATGCGAATTCCATCCCAAACTGATGACATTCCGTCCCGCCACCCCCAATCTACAAACAGAAATTCAAACCCTCTCCACTTCTTCACCCCCTCCTCTATCCATTCCTCTCATTGTCCAGCCTCATTCATTTTTCATTTTTAAGTCATTTCATTTCAGATGCATTCATTTCCAATATATTTATGTATGAGCCTTCCTGATTCTCCCCCACGCTACCCCTCCCCCAGTTTAAAAAAAATCTCTCTTCCTTCTTCTTTCTTTCTCCATCCTCACCTCTTCCCGTGGCTTCATCCTTGCCTTCCCCTATCACCACCCCCTGCCCCAGTCCATCCCATTACAGTAATCCATCACTTCTCCATCAGCCGCCATGCAAACAGGCCTCCTGGTTACCATAGAAACCACTTCCCAGCCTAGCACTGCATTGCCCCTCTCTGATTGGTTGGCAAAGGATTGGCAGTCTCAGTCTGTCTGTGAGATGTGGTAATTGGCTGGTAAGTCACACGGCAGACACACAAACACATGCATGTATGCACACACACGCACACACACGCACACAAATATTTTCATAGTTATCAAAGGGAAACTGAGGTCAGCATGATGAAGCTGAAGATGGTGGCTCTAGGCTCTATGTGTGTGCGTGTGCGTGCGTGTGTGTGCGTGTGTGTGTCTGTGTGTAGGCACGTGAATGTGCTGCATTCACTCAGACTGAGGTTTTCTAAGGTTTTGAAGATGGTGGTGACTGGGGGGTTTGGGCTTGGAAGGTTTTGCAAAGGTTGGAGTACTGCCAAATATTGAATTCGGGAAGTATTTAAACATGCTTTCAAAGCCCATTTTATATTTAAAACACCTATGTTCCCTCAAGGAAGCAGTTTGGTGTCTGGCTTGCAGAAGGAGGCAGGGATGGCAAAATGGAATGGTTGATCAGCTCAGCTATACCCTGCTGCTGTGGCTCAGTCGGGTCTGGTCAACACAGGCACTGTGATGAATGTCTCGGCTGCAGGAGTACATCACAAAGAGCAAAAAGTGGACCTGCCCTGAATAGCAAAGTGTTCTTGCTCCCTTCTGCAGTGGTTTCAGAAGACAATTGCAGATGCCGAAGTAGCCCGTTTTTTCAGATTTCAAGGCAGCCAAAGACAGAAACAATTCGGTGCATATATTGGAAAATGTTGTTTCTTGACCATTTTAATGGTTACTCAGCTACATTGGGAGAATGCAGGAAAGAGATGGCAATGTCCACCCATCCGTTTTCTATAGGCCCGCTACCATAAATGTGACACATGTTCCAAGAGAAAAATGCTGGCATTTTATAACCCTATTTTTAAGCCTATTCCTTTTGTTGCCCTCAATCATAGGAAGAAAATGCGGTAAGCGCATTTCCCCTGACTGAATAACTTGCATTAATATATGCTCCAAAAACCCACATTCATTCAATTCAAATGGACAAACGGGCAACGAAAACATTGATTTTCAATCTCATCATTTTAATGAGAAAAAAAAACTGAGTCAAGGGAAGAAAAAAAGGAAACTGTTGAATTTACAAACAGTGATTGCAGTGATGAGAGCATGAGAATAAAAAGCGTGTAAGAAGATTTCATCCTCTTCTCAAGGTAGAAAATACAAATTAAAACTTTTTTTTTTATCCAGGGTTATTTACAGATGACAATCAGATTGAGGAAAAAGATACAAAAATGATAAGTGCACACGCACAAACGTACCTACAATTATCTTCTTTTTTTTGGTGGGGAAATTTAAAAGTGCAAGCAAAATCACACACTGGGAATTTACAACAGAAGCCAAGGGATTCTTACCTTGCAAAGCCACATTTTTAAACTAGGGTTCAATTTACAACATGATGCCATTCTCACAAAATGGCTGCCATATCCTTCTCACATAGTACAATCAAACATGAGTCCACCATTAAGTGCCAGGAAAGCTTTTCATTTTAAAGGCTTTTCAGAAACCATCAGCTTCATCCATTCAAAAACGCAAACATTCTAACCCTCCATCAAACAATCAGTCTGCTATTTCCACTCAAATCAAGATTTCTCTCTCACACATACACACCCACACACGGCTGCTTAGTGGATAGATATAACCAGGACATTGTGGAAGCCTGTTATCAGACTTCAGTGGAATTTCAAACAAAAGTATAATTAGCATGCTAAAACAGTGAAAAAATTCTGCTAGTGTGCCCTTACTCTTTTTTCCAAATGATAAAACATTGTTTTATGGCCACGTTGTTTTCTGGTAAGGTTTGTTTTCAAATTGTTTAAGCACATGTAAACATACAAGTTTTTTGAAGGGTTTGTCACCGGAAATGACCAAAATTTAGCACATGACCTTTTTGTACCGCTGCCTGCTAATTTCACTTCAGCCCATGGATGTGCATTTGCCAACATTTCAGGGCTTTGAGAGAGCAAATGGACCGAGAAAGGGGAAGAGACCAAAGAATGCAACATATAATAAAAGCTATATAATTTTGTTTCTGTTTGTTATGATCTAAACCATCACTGGCCACCAAATGTGAAATTGGAAACATTTCAGTTGACACCTGTGTTGTTATGGACCATAAAGGTTTGTGTCGTTACATTGTGTTTTCATGTTGAAAGTGATAATATGTGTGTGACGTGATTGGCAGCCTCGTGCCGATTTGATTCACCAGTCGGTGGGACGGGGAGAGTAATTAGGAGAATTGTGTCAAAATCAGTCACACAAATACACCATTTTCACATTTTTCAGAGCCTCAAATATTTCTGCGATTTTCACACATTTTTATGATCCACAAACGTATTTGTGATTTTCAGATCCACAAACATATTTACGATAATTCACAAGTTTCTCAGATCTGCAAATATATCTGCAATTTTCATGTGTTTGTTGTGTATGCTGGGTTAGGGTTAGGGTTAGGGTTATAGGGAGAATATTTAAGGACCTGCATGTGCGAATAATCTTCCAAAAGCCTGATGTTTGTTTAAAAAATGAAAGTGCATGCCAACCAATCCACAAATGCCCATTCAAAATCTCACAAGGAAAATTGAGAATTTAAAATGGTCAAGTCATGATAAATGCATACAGAGTTGTTATTGTTACTACACCATGACTTACACGTGAAAACTGTGGATATATTTGTGAATCTGAAAAACATTTGTCAAATCATATGTGTAACGGTGTAGTCAGTCTCGATGCCTAATTGTACAGCTATGTATCTAAGTCATCTTTTCAGTCTTCATTTGTGTGTAGCACAAGCAGTCTATTTTGAGGTATAGTGTCACATGTGTCTGTTGTTTTGTGCTTCTATTCTCACAATCATGGGCACTCGGTGCATATGTTTGAAACCAAACCTTGTTGGAGAATTACTTTTACCCAACTTCCAAGTGTCAACTTCAGTGTTGGACCTATTCACAGTGGCAATTGTGCAAAAGGGTTGTATCATATGTCAACAAAAAAAGCCATTGCTCTGAAGGAGTATACAGTACGGGGCAATTTTCTCCTTTGTCCTTTTTTTATCCAGAGCAGTCATTTTGTCAAAGTAAAACTAGGCCAGATGCTGGAAAATGCAAATAATACAAAACCAAACTTGATTAAGGAGCAGACAGGATTTCATTTTCACTGTTTGGGTTTGTGTGGCACTAATGCATATTTCAGCCCCTCCAGAAAGATAATGGCACTGTCAGGTGGTTCTTCACCTCCCATAAACCCGGAAAAAAACTCACTAATGAACAGACGCACAAACAAAACATGAATACGGTAGCATTGTTCATTATTTGTTGATTTTAGGGTTAGAGTTTGACTTTGGCGGAGGTGTACTGTAGTGAATGATGTTTTAGTCCTGCATAGGAGTACAGCATTGCTGGAAGAAGAAAAACACACACACACACACACACACACACATACAAACACACAATGGGTTAAGATTTGCACAGGACTTTTCAGAAAAGCTTAAATTCCCCAAATTTTTGTACCAATGCATCCTTATTAAAATCATTTTCCTGATGCAGATGATGATTATGATGATGATGAAGCAGCTTTAATGAAACATTGTATTTTCTGTTTGAGTGACAAATATGTACATGCTGGTTTTAGTGGTTTATTGTGCGGAGAGAGAGACAGCGAGAGAGAGAGAGGGACTAAGAGAGCGAGAGAGAGAGAGAGAGAGAGCGAGAGAGAAAGTCTAATGAGGCTTCGCATGAGGCTTCACAGGAACTTTGATCGCCACACCCACAGATGTGTATGTTATGCTACTACTGTACATGTGTCAATCATGCAAATGACTGTGACACATAGGCAAATATATTTAGATGCAACTACAGCTGATCTTTATGAGCTTGACTTATAGTTGTTGTTAGTTAAATCAAACACTTGATCTGGAAATGCCATTATTTCGAGAAAACCGACAAATAGAAAGCAAAATCGCTGCTGATTCCATTCCTTTGAGCTCCTGATTATTGAGGGTGTTATAACAAAGACACGGAAAATGAAAGAATGACAGAGGAGTGAGACTTCACCAAAACAAACTAAAATTACACATGAACTGCATCACCCAAGAATTGGTGCTGTGAAATACCTGGTAGATAATGTGTCACAGTGAGAACTCCAAGACTCAGTCATTTGAATTTGGTTTTTCACATACTTGAGCAATAACTTGTGACATTTCCTGTTTACAACAATTACTTGGTCTCACCTGCATTACTGCCGGAATGCTTGAACAGGAAAATCTTGGTTTTCCTCACATTCAAATGGTATACCCCGACTCAACTGCCACCGCCTCTCGTAAAGTAGCTCCGGTTAAGCGTGGAGCCAGCTACAACTACTGCACTGCTCGGATGCACACCCACGCACGAACATACATAGTTTAAAACACGCCTAATTTGGCCAAAACAGCTCTTATCACAAAGACATTATTGCGATTTAAGTGTGCTTTCTTCTCAAGTTCAGTTATAAACACTTCCCAAACATTCAGAATAACGCCATGCAAAAGAAACGTAATAACAACAAATAAAAATGGATCATTAAAAAAGGCCAGACAAACAGTGTTATCCACACAACAATCCTACATTCTCAACCCACTGACAATATGCAAGCATGTGGTGATGTGTTGGCTTCACAGTCAGTGTCTCACTGTAGTGGAACGTTTTTGGAGACTTCCTAAGCCTAAAGAGCCATTTTCCCACGCCCAAATAGTCGTTTGATCAGAGACCGCTGATTCGGGATCCACTCTCTGCTTCCACATCTCAACAAGAACTGGACACTGTAAGTTTTCATAATCCATTCTGAAATCATTTACGGCGACCCCATACAGGGTGCTTTGAGCTCCACATTAGATGTTCAATTGTCTTCAAGAGCGTATTTAGAATGAGTCTGAATTCTGTACAATTATTGGAAACTGCTCGGGGCTGCAAGATCTTCCAGAAGTAGTTCATTGCGTCAGCCTTAAAAGTTGTTTTTTCCAAAGTTGATATGAGTGAAAGAAACTGCCCCGTTGTTATATCGGGTCTTCCAAGCTGCGTACTCTGCTTTCCGTCTTGTTAATTCTCACTCACTACTTGAATGAGTTGCAGCCAAAGATCATTAGGGCTCTTCTGAGGACCCTTAAGTGGACTCCAGTGGAGTAGTATTCTTCCAAAGTGCCCTTGGCAGACTGGAGTGTATGTCTAGTGAGCAAACCTATTGCCAGTGGATGAATTTTGCTGCATCAGAGTAGAAAAGCGTGTGTCCGTATACGTAGGTGTTTTTCTTTGTTTTTGTATGTTAGGGCTTGTGTCATCCACTCAAATGGTTGCCGGACGTTGCAGTGTAACTCTCCTCAGAAGATGTTCAAATGAAGTTGCTTGGTCCTGTGCTGAGTCAAAGGGTCGCAAGGTCGGAATGTGGAGCGGCATCGGCACTCTTCGCGAGGGCAGCCGAGGCACAGACAGACAGGGGGCGACAAAGGGAACGCTTGGGATGGGATGTAGGGTCGAGTGGACGAGGCACGCATAGCTAGCTCTCCAGATTAATTGAGGGTGATATAGGCTGAGGCCTTTTCCTTCAGTTGTCTCAAACACAGATGACAGCTCCAGCTTCCTGAAACACACACACACACACAATTCACACAAATTGTGAGTTCAATCACTGCGTATTGTAAAGGCTTTTAGATTAATCCTTCATCTCAGAGTGTTAAGTAATGCTGTAAATGAAAGCTTGAAGACAGAGCATCACATTTGGTTAGCGGATGGAAGGGATTTGACAAGTAGGTTAGTATGGTTTTGGAATTTCTGACATTAATTAAGAATCCGAAATGCTGCATACGTGTCAATACAGTGAGAGTTCATGAATGTTTGCTGAACTGCGCATAGTAAAACAAATAGAAGATGTGTGGCCGAAACATGGCAGACAGTGTGTTGCACTAAAGTGATGCCATCGCCATGGAAACAGACAAGTGTATGTTACTTATTTCCATGACAACATTCAAGCCTAGGAATGTGCACTAGAATGCGCCCACTAACATTCAGTAGTGTATGAACATAAACTACAACTCGTCAATATTAGAAACATCTCACCGTATGTACTATGCTTTTTCTAGCTTTGCTTAGCAAAGATATTACATACCTTCTGGAGGTTCGGACATAGGAGGGCTCAGACAGTACATGTGGTAACCTCTGTCACAATCATCACAAAACAACAGCTGATCCTGCAACACAAAAATAAAAGCTCAATTCAACTGACAACCCAGAGGACACTATTTTTGTAGACAGCGCACCTGCGCTGTGGCGCAAATGTCGGTGAGTTCTGATTTTCCTATCATCGTAAGGCTTGCTGCGCGTGTTTGCCAATTTGGTGGACAGACGGCTCTCCGCCAAGCTGGGCGGTTCGGCACAGCTGAAGGAGTGTCTTGGAGATGCACCTGGCGGAGTGACAATTTGGTGGAAGAAAGTGGATCTAAACCTGCTCGGACCACACCTAACACCAGCGCAGCGTTGACCACTGGTCTAATGTGAAGCATTCCATACATAAATATGTAAACAGCAGGCATCAAACCATCTTTATCAATGTATTATATTCCTGCAATCATCCCACTGAGTGACATAGCTGTTGGGGTGGTCACACTGATGATCGTGGGTGAGTGGTGACCTCCAAGTGCTTAATTTATTTCATGTTCTTCCGCCATGTGCATAACTAAGATGCCACTTTTTAAGGGAATGAGGGTCTTTATTGGCTAGGATTGAAGTCATCTGTGACCACTCCCACAGTGGTGCATCCCTCCCTCTCATAGATCTGCCAGCCCGTTCTCACTTGCTTAATTCGAACACCGGGTCAAGCCCATCTCGAGCGGGATTTAAGCCGCTCATTTAAGACTGCTGTGTTTGTCATATTCTGTACAGCAATTTGGGTATTACCTGTTAAAAACTGATGTGTGATAAACATGATATATAATAATTGTACTAATCGGAAATACAGTATCATCTTTCAGTCAGCGCTTTTCTGCTGACGAGTTTAAATGCCAGCAATAAACTGATGTGAAAAACCTGTGTTTGTATGTTTACAGCCACACGTGTGCATGAGGAACATGGACTGAGATGGTCTGTTATAAATGGAGTTGGGACAATGCTGTACAAAATGCTGTCTATGTAATTACTGTAGATAAAGCTTTGCTGGTTTCATTCTGCACTCATAAAGTGATGTGTTCAGCAGGAGCGCACAAAAGCAGGCCTTGCTATTTGCACATGTGCACAAAGCAGGTGCAGTGGCAATCCTGTTGCTAGGCAAACGTTTCATTTGAAACCAATTACAGTGCTTACATTTTTGTGACATTTTCCAGTAATTTCCTATTGAGTGAAATCTTACGTCATTCTCAGAGGTGCCACACAGGCTGCAGGACTTGCACTCGATGCACTGCCAGCGATAAGTCCTCACTGCAGCTGTCATGTTCACTGTGAACTGCAGACAGGACGGGTGGCCTGGGTGCGCCACATGCACACAAACGCCCACACACACACACACACACACACACACACACACGGACACACAGCGGCACGCACACGCCCACACAGTTTTCACCACCGCACTCTGTACTTTGAGCTTTGCCAACCATCTATCCATTAATTGGATTATTTATTGAACGTGATTCGTTCATATTTGGGATGCTCAACAGTGTTGAACACCCCATTATATTAAATGGCGGAAATAATTGTGAGAGGGCACATATTTTGCATCGATTTATAATGATTAATTGCTAATTTTGATCAGTTTAATATTTTAAATGATGGTAAAAGTTAAGGATTACCCAAGTATACATACAATTCAGTTTTAATGGTCTTTTTTATTTATCAAAGAGTATTCAAATCAACAATTCCAAGCTACCTGGCCCTGTGAGGGAAAAGAAAACAGTTTCCTCCTTGTTAAAACATGAATTAACTGTTGCTCGTCACGGTTTTGTTTAATTGGAAAGCTGAGTTAATTTTTATTGACCACATCAGAGCATGGGTTACTCCAGGTATGTTCAATTAAAAAAATATCACTCGAACAAAATGTGCCTGACAACACAAAGTCAACCAAAACATCTGTAAAAGGTCTAACAAAATGCCATGAACCAAAGAAATTCAAGAAAAATATGGCAGTCATGCCATTATTGAACTTAAGGATTCCAGCAAAACATGTTGACAGCCAAAGAAAAACATGGAATAATGCCAAACTATCACTTGAGTGTCCATCCAAAAAAATTGACCCACAAAGTAATGACTCATCTGGAAGGTCACAAAGAAACCCAGGACAAGAACTGAAGAACTGCGGGCCTCTGTCGCATCAGTTAAAGTCAGTATTCATGATCCAGCAATTCGGAAGAGTCTGGGCAAAAATGGAATCAATGGCAGAAATCCAAGGTAAGGGCCTCTGCTGACTACAAAGAACATAAGGGCTTGTACTACTTTTGCACAAATACATCTTAATGGCTTTGGGGAGAATGTTCCATGAATTGCTGATGCAAAAGTTGAACTTTTTAAAAGGTGTGTGTCTCGAACAAAGGTGGTCAGTTCATCACTACTGGGACCAGCGTTTTGCCGCCAATGAAAAAGAATGAAATAAAACATTTTTAAAATGACAGACTAAGACGGACGGAACATTAGATTTGGTCTGTTATTTTAATTGGTAGTCGTTATCATCACTACCTGTGTATTAATCGCCACCACCAGTTGGTGACGGTTTGTCACCTCACCCAGTAAAATCTTCAACATTTCTGAGAAGTGTTTAAACTGTATACTTGGGAGCATAGAAACATAGCTACATTCCAACAAGGCTGCAAGGATGCATACATGTATCCAGAAATAACTAGCTGAGTTTTAGTGCATCAGTATGCAGCAATTACAATTAAGAGTGAAAGTGCAACACTTTCTCACCACTGAAAATGGCATGCATGGCTGTAATTTCAATAATTTTGCTGCGTTTCAGTCATGGTTTCATGAAATTAAATGAACACTGTATCAAATCTTGCGCAACACATACACTGTACAGGCCTAAACTAAAAGTGATTTTTAAAATTAGGTATTAAGAGATTTTTTTTTGGTTGCTATTTTGCTTTTTGAATGTGATTTGAATGAATAAATCGCCTACACATAGTTAAGCAAAACATTCTGGGATGCCTTGCTGCGGACAAAGAGGTGATGTCATTCCAGTAACCAATGGACACATTGAAAAGTGACAATCTCTGATTGGCTCTTAGCCAGATAATCTAAATTAGAAAGTAAGAAATAAATAAAAGCATTATCTAGTAAATTGAAGGCAGCAGAACCTTGCTTTTTATTTGTAGTGTATGTGGCAGGTGATATGTATCACGTGAATTTTTTTTTTTAACATAAAACAAAACCGTTTCTGAAAATATGTCTACAAAGAGATAGGTCTGCCTGCCACAATGATGTGTGTCTGCTCCCTAGTAGATGTGATTAGTTTTTGTAGACTAGTGCCTAGACAACACACACTCGAAGTGGTGAATGATAAGGGCGTTCTGTTTCAAATTAATTTGCTTAGTTTGGATGACTGAAGTAAAGACTGTAATATTTAGCTTTTGCTTTGGTTTAAGACCAAGCTGTAGAGAGTACTATTTAATAGTACTATTTCAGGGGTTTCATTATTTTCATATTTTAGTGGGATGACAGCGGTATCATTTTTTTTGGCTGGCGGTGATGACGATGACAGGGGTGTATGGCAGAGCGACGATTGGCTGACAGAGCAACGAACCAACGATTACAAGTTTTGGCTTGAAAAAATGGATGATGGAATGGCAGGGCGGGGTCAAGCGGGGCACTGACAGCTGATGCAGCAGCAAAAAAATCTATAAAATTTCACGCTCTGGCGTCAAAGAAGAAGAAAATCTTGAAGGAAAATGTCCGTCTGAAGCTGAAGCACATGCATCATGACAACGATTGAAAACTCATCAGCAAGTCAACTTCTGAATGGCCTTACAAAACAACTTCAAATAGGTTTTTGGTTGACTTTGTCAAAGTCAAGACTTGAATACATTTGAAAATTTGTGGTTGTCCTTACAACGGTGTTGTTGATTTCTGCATGAGTGGGCCCAAAATATCTTCATTGAAATGTGAAAGACTAAGCTTTATTTCTGTTATTGCTTCTGGGATTGACCGAACTATTTTTTTTATGTTTACTTGGGCAATCTTTATACTTATTTGATTACCTTGAACATTAGAGTGAGGACTGCAAAAGAAATAAGAATTTTCATTTCATAGTACCCTTACTTAGTTACAACTTGCATTTTAGTTGAAATACTCAAATGTGCTTTTGTAAATGTTTGTGTGTGTTATCCATAAAGTCTACGATATTCCAATTTGAAGAACAGGACCATACCAGTGTTTCTGCAAGCTTTAGCCTATTCATTACAAATCACGTACATCATTTTGGTTTTATTTTTTATTTTTAAATAAAAACGAAACATCGAACAATATATACATACATTTACTGTGCATTAAACCGAATAATAATACAGCAAACCTGTCATATGAAATCTGTGCATTTTGAAATAATTAAATAATTACAATGTTCGCCTTTTTTTTTTTATATATATTCACCACCCAAGACACAATGGGACTGATAAGGTAATAAATGGTACATGTAAAGACAACAGCATACTTGATTACTATGCACAGTGTAAATTCATGTCATGTCATCATTGAATAAGAAAAACAAATGAACAAAAAAACTTTAATGGTTTATGGAAAATGCCTGCAAATAACAACATGATTGTAAATATTTTTCTTTTTTTTACACAAGGCAAAATCAAAGATATTGATTTTACAAAACAAAAAAAACAACACTATGATCACTACAGGAATGTTGCGTTTTAATTCTGAGCAAGTATCACGTTTATTTATAAGTTACGTAGGATTCTTCTGCATTTATTTATTTACTTGTTTATTTATTTTAATCTTATCCCCTTGTTGTATGAATTTATAAAAATATGTTAAGAACAAACAAAACAAATGAATGTTGGAATGTGGGGTAGAAAACACAGTCCATCTTGTTCCTATTACTGAGATGACTCATTATTATATACAATATGCTAGCGCTCAAAAATAAAAAAAAACAAACATAAAAAAAAACAATGCAATTGGATAGTACAAAGAATGAAAACACATGATTTCAGGAAGAAGTTGGGTCTCAATTTCATCCATTTATTCCAGTCATGTCCACTACCATTTTGACCTCTGGGACGTCATCAGATAGTGTGTTTTGTTGACATGGCCGGAATAAATTAGTGAAAAAGAGATAAGACCCTTCTATCGCCAAAGATCTCTTTTTCGGCTCCCTGCTCACCTTTGCTTTTGGTTTATCATCATATAGTCATATACATTCAGCACTGACAATGTTTGTATTTATTTAAGAGGTCCTCTTGGTGAGAAAAGCCTATAGTTGTTTCTTAAAGCAAATGTCTTGATTGTGTGAAATGATGTGAAATTCTAAAGCGTTGGGAGCATTATAATTGAGTTACATGCATAATCAGCAAGTTTGAATTGCATTTACAAATATGATTTTTGCGCTATTTCAATATATCACATTAAGGATGTTTTAACGCTACTTGGTTTTATTCTTTACAGTGATTGCTTCGCATGGTATCGCTTATGTTTCTTAATAGGAAACCCCCGGCTTTCACTGGACTTAATTTTTTAACATCTCCTTGAAATCTCAGATTTGTCCATTCAATGTGGTGAAGAACATAAAATGAGGCCCATATTGTGTGAGGTGGATTAGTTGCGTCGTCGCATTGCCATATCGTTCTGCTGTACATGATAGGCAGAAGATGGGCTTAAAAAAACATTGGTATGGTCCGTCCTTTTAAGTTTTGGGAGTCTACTATATAATGAAGACTGTATGACATTTCCGGAGGGCATTTCACTGTGCATCAACAGAGGACCGCCTTGGTCCTTCCGAACATCCCCTTCATCTTTGCCCTACCTGAGCGTCCACAGTCCGCACAGGAAATAAGGTCCTCAGGACAGCCGGTCTTCTTTGAGCCTCCAAGGCAAAAGTCGCAGTATCCGTTGGCGATGACTGAGCCATCTGCTGCTTTCTTGGCTGTCGCGAACACAAAGAAGAAACGGCAGATTAGTAAGCAGTCCGCACAGGAAATAATTGCTGCATGCTTGACGAGGACTATACTGTAAATTCAAATTCTATGTTCTTCAACATTGAACAAGCGAGCTCAATGTCACGTTCTTGACAGCACAAGGGGAAAAAAAAACATAAAAGTAATCACATAACAAAATGACTGAGATGAAAAAATATACATAGTTTTCTGACAGCAATGTGTCAAAGTTAAAACATATACTTCTGAAGCATAAAATACACTCAGCTGGAGATATTTATTTTACTTTTCCATCTGTTTGCTTTGGCAAGGACTGCACCTGGTTCATCAAATGCTTGGTTCCGCCTAGAGGGATGCTGAGGATGTGCTTGGAGGGATTGTGGCTCAAGGCCCTGTGTGTGTGTGCATGTGATTGTGTGTGTTTGAGAGAGAGAGAGAAAAGAAAGAGAGAGAGAGAGCAAGAGAGAGAGAGACTGAGAGAGAAAGAGAAGGAGAGACAAAGACGGAGAGTTGAAGACTGCTAGGAACTGCATGCCAGGGAGTTTCTGCAAATGATGCAGCCTCAAAGTAATTACCCCCCCCCCCCCCCCCCCCCACACACACACACACACACGCACAAAAACACAAAAACAACCAAAAAGCTGCACATGTGTGAGAGATTTAAATCACAATATTTTAAGGTAAATTTAAGGAGACTGTTTGTGTGTTTGTCTCTGACGGTGCAGCAACAACATGAATTCCATTTCTACTGAGAGAGTCTGAATCTGAATGTAGTTTTCTATCTCTACTGTAGATGTACCCAGTGAATAACTGCTGACCAGTCTGGCATGTTGTCTTCCTTTGTTTTGCCTAGAAAAAAAAAAAAAAGCTTCAACCCCCCCACGGCCCTGACCAGGATAAGCTGTATAGTCAATGAAATGGAAGAATGCTGCGAGTGAATACGTGGAGATGGAGTAAAGAAACATGTAATAAATAGCATCTAACAACTTGATAAAATAATTAATGAATATGTGTAATAAGCAAATTTCAATGTATTTATTCTGGGTTGTGATAAAATTCCTTAGAGTATATCAGTTAATCCATCCATCCATCCAAACATCACACCTCTTGACAGTTTAACATTATCAGCATTTGTCACATAGCACATACTGAATAGACAAACATTCTCACTCGTATTCACACTTTTAGGCAATTCAGACTAATCAGAAATCTACCATAATGGTATTTATTTTTCAATAAACTGGTGAGCAGAATACCGTTTACCTGCACACGCACAGGGGCCATGTAAAGTCAGCACAGAAAAGCCACTGCGCTTTTCACTTGAATATTTTAACACATCATGGAACCATACAGTTGTAAAGGTAAAATTGAATACATAACAATGTACTTAAATGTAAGAATAAAATAAAATCTCTGCTATCTGATGGGACTGCAGGACCTGTCTAGCTGTTATTGCATACAGGTCTTATTGGTCTGAGATGCAGCCATCACCAAGGCGTGTCCTCCTACCACCAGAGGGCACAGATCCCTTGCTGTGAAAAACTGTCAAATTCCGCTGCAGAGCGGCAATTCAGCCTCCATGTCTATCTCTAATATTGTCTTGTCTTTTGCTGTTGATTGCATAACACCATTAATGGAAGCACATGACCTCTGCACGATGTTTTTGTGCATGTGTGTTTTTTTCAAGAAGAAGCAATGAATGATCCTTTTTAATGTACCAGGGGATTATCCAAAGGAATGCATGCAAACGGACTCCCACAAACAACAAAGAAACAATTTGTCGTGAAGAAAAGCAAAAGATAAACCCACAGACATGCACAAAGACAATAGCATGCGGTTGTGTGTGTGTGTGTGTGTGTGTGTGTGTGTGTTTGTGTGCGTGTGCACATGAGCGAGAGGTCATTAATCCCTCTATTCCAGGGTGGAATTTTGTTTGTCCAGAAAAGGTAGTGGCTGAGGAGAGGGTGATAATGTGATTGAAAAGAGAGTGGGGACAGGGTGGTGGTGGTGGTAGTGGTGTGTGTGTGTGTGTGTGTGTGTGTGTGTGTGTGTGGGGGGGGGGGGGGGGGGGGGGGGCACAAGATCTATCTTAAAACCTCTGAGGACCATAATAATTTTGATAGATAGATAGATAGATAGATAGATAGATAGATAGATAGATAGATAGATAGATAGATAGATTATTTGCAAATTCATTACAGTCACAGTTAAGATGTTATTTTTTTTAATCACTACAATCCAATTTTTAATCCTTAATTTTATGCTTTCTGCTCGATGATTAGATAAGTTTTTATGCATCAAGCTTGTTGTGAGTTGGAAAACAAAGGTCAATCGCACCCTGAAGTAAGCACTGATTGTCTGGCATTGTGTTTAGCACAACCTGATAGGGTTCTGCTGTGGGCGGAAGGGAAAGTTCAGGATCTTAAGAAAGGCGAAAATGGGAGAGAATGTGAGAGTTATAGGTCCAATGAATGGAAAATTTAACTTAAAAAGCCCTGATGCCACCTTTGCTAGAAGTAGTGTCATATGCTTTCTTTGTAAGAAGGTAAGAAGTTTTAACTCACCAGCTAAATGCAAAGCACCCAGTTGCAACTACAGCAACAGCAAATAAAAGCAACAGATGCAATCGTAGCGAGCCAAAGCAAATCTCATTGCCAAACTAAACTTGAGAACATTCACCTTCGAGAACGAACATTCTGCGACGAACAGGATCTTAATCTTTCATCTTAATGCTATTTTCTAATTACTTGAACTTTGACCACCTGTTGGTTGAAAAAAAAGTCAACAGTCAGCACTTGAGACTAGTCTCAAAGCAGAAAAAGGTAAATGCTTAAAAATGCATCCGTTAACGTCTATTAAAGAAAATAAATGACTGGAGCCACATTTGCACTGTTGCATATCAATTTTGATTTGTCCCAATAACCAAATGTATCTAAAAATCAATTTAGTATGATCTTAATTATTTAATCTCTCAATTTTTAATCTCTTGACAGCACTAATATATACTGAGACATTAAAATCACCACAGCTTTATTAGGAGAAAATATTAATGCGGATTTTAGAGTAATGCTGGTCATGGCTTCTCAGTGTTACCTTAACTTCATAAGACAGATAGCCGTATCGCAATTTTAATCATCTTTTTGCTTGCGATAACATTATGAGATCTGGGCGGCATCAGCTTTTCATTATGGGAAATATTACCTGTATTTCATCAAACCTGTGATGGCAACAGATATGCGAGGTCCTGGTTTGTGCTTAAGTTTATTAAAAATATGATCTTTCATATCATCACTTCATATAAGACTGTAATATTATAGGTCTCATGGAATGACAACCCATTGACTTGCAAATGGATTTTGCAGTGATGAGAAATGTAGTTGTTCATACTTGCTAAACAAAACTAAGACTTGATATGTTAATTTTGGTAATTTATCAACAAAATATAACATTTCATATTACCTGATAAAATATTGTATAAAAGTACTGTATTTAATCGCTCGTGATACTAAAATTCATGCAGAGGGGTGCATTTTGTTTTAATTTATGTCACTTGGCTGTATGTAATTTGGCAGGCTTCCACTGAGTTTTAATACTTAAGGTAGTAAATGTGTCAAATTTGTTGCTGTTGCTGCTAAAACCGCATAATGAGAAGGACACCAGAATGATTTCTTATTGCAATTTAGTATTGATTTAACAGTGCAGCATGTTTATTATTGTGCTCTTAGTTTGCATGCGGTGGTACAATCAAACAGTGGTTGCCGGGAAAACACAAGGCACATATAGGGATAGAACAATTCCTACATACCAATGTAAAATCATTCTTCCAGTGTCAATCCAAGATGAGTTATATTTTGATCTTCATCAATCATGTCTCCGCTACTTGGGAGTGTAAGTGATCATTTTTTAAAAGGATTTTTAACAATACAGGTAAGGTGGACTTCAGAGTTAAGCTGCTTCAGTGTAGCTCTACCCTGCGCTAATAGTCGCTCTGCTTTTGAGTGTCGTTTTATTTGTTGTTTTTTTGCGTTGAAGTGCCATGAATTAAATTACTGGTTGTTTGAAGGTTCACTTAGGTGCTAATTTTCTTTTGCCCATCTGTGGTGTTTTGCATAATGTTAACAGTGTATGACTTGGTGGAACATGTCTTTGTTTAAATTTACAATGTTGAATTCTCTTTTGTTTCATGGGTGCGTTTTGAAGCGAGAAGACTGAAAACAAATACACACACATTCTTTTTTTTAAATATGCCAAATAAGTTTACATAGTAAGTTTAAATATGCTAAATGTGTATGTTTTCACCAATTGTAGCCATGTGGAATAAGAGGGGGTGTAAGCAGATTTCTAAATACAGCGTTTATGATGCAGCAAATCTCATCCTCCTTTTTCCGGGTACTGTATACCTAATGTTGCGCTTGTTGAGTGGATATATCTGTATTTAAGTATTTTCATGTTGAGGAAAATCAACACAGCCGGCTTTTTTCTGCGCATTATAAAGCTTTGTTTTAATGCCCGGAGCAAAAGCAAACGCAGCATTGTCTCCTTTTTATGGTCAAATACACTTTTATCTCGACTGTGTTCTTATGTTTGTGGTCACTTGATTGGGCCTCAGAATCCCTGATGGGATACGCCAGACAGGCACACACACAAATAAAACGTATCATGTGTGTGTAACAGTAATATATGTGCATGCATGTGTATCTCTCCCGGTTTTTGTATCGCAGCCTGTGAGCATGTCTGAAGACCGCAGGGAGTGAATCAGCAGGTCTTGGCGTATTTGAGTCAAGGCTGCCTGCTGGCCTATAGCGAAGAGAGGGAAAATAAAAGCCCATCAATGATTAAATGCCTGTGGCCTTGTTTCAGAAACAGCCTGCAACCATAGACACGCCACTGCTGGCCAAACAAGAGAAGAAGAGGGAGGAGAATAGCTGAAGGTAATGAGCAAAAACGTAACTGTATACTGTATATACAGTAAAACAGCGTCTTAGGTACATCTTCTTCCTAAGCCCCATATTTTCAGTGATACACTAAAGCGTACTTTTTTGTCTCTTTCATACATTTGCCGTACCCCCATAACTCTCTAACTGACCCCTCCTCTCCCTCTGCCGTATCCCCCACATCCCCCCCTCCCTCCACCCCCTTCCAATTACCAGGAGGAGTATGAGCAGAACCACACACTTCACAGCTTTCAAGTGTTGGAGAGACATGCTCCTGGGAATTATCCAGCAAGCGATGAATCCACAAATACCACCCCCCACTTCCTTCTTTCTCCCCCTCTTCGTTTCCCCCAACACCGACACAACCTTACCCCATCCTTCTTTTTTCACTGCTCTCTGACCCCTTCATCTTATTTCCTTCCTCCACATGTCCCAGTCGCTGTATTAAATAGTATACCTGATCATTCTTCTTTTCAGCCAAACTCTTCATTAAATCTTAAATCACTACAGTACTGGAAATGCGGTATTGCTGCACTATATGTTTGTACATTATTTGTTTTACATTGGAATATATTATACAGCAATATGAATTTCTGATTTACTGATGTGCTAACTTTTTAGGTTATTGAGAGTAATTGTTTATTTGTGTTGCAAGTAAAAACTGATTTACTAAGCTTATGTTAAATTCAGTACCATTCTAGCAGGAATGGAATGCTAACAAACTAAAACTGTGATATTTAAGTGACTTTATTACAAGTCTTTCTTAAGAGATTGTTTTTGCTGAAGGGAAATATACCCCCTTAGTGAATGAAGTAAAACTGAGTAAATTCAGGTAGAGTTCATTCAGTAGTATGCAACGTGACGTAACACATTATCGCAAACTGAAAGTTAGAGATAAATTAATCACGAGAATACATATTAATGTCATTTGACTGTGCCACAAACGTAATTCTTTTTAGAAAAGTAAATAACATATTCTGCAAATGTTCTTGCATAAAAACTCAGTTCCTGCCAATACACAAAACAACATTTTAACCATTTTTGAAATCCTCGACATGACTGTCCTTTAAAATACTTCAGAACTAATATACGTGGGTGTTTTTAATTTTTAGCGGGGAAAATGCAAATGTTGCACATCAGGTCAAGATGACCCACCAAAAGCACCTCATCGAAAAAATAAACTGGGCATCGAAAAAATAAACTGGGCATTGAACTACTGTGACACATATCACCTAATTTTGCACGTGGCTTTTTTTGTTTTTAATTTGGGTCCCGACATAGATCGAGAGATGCATTTGAGTGGTCTCACACCACATCTGAATAAGGTCAGAAAAACAAAACAATTCAACTTTGGTTTCATCTCTTTGCCTGTAGTAGGCAATGGACCTTTGGGAGCAGTGGTGTCCAGACACATCCTTTTTCTTTAATGTTTTACATGTTGCTGTACTTTTAATGCTACAAGGCTCAAAATATGCAGTTCGAGGGTTGCGTGCTCTTAAAAAACAAAGGCCTACGAGCAACAACTCGTTTCTCAAGTCATGTTTGTCTGAACTCGTTTGTTTTGGGGTTGCGAAGCAATCAGCGTCTCCATGGCGCTGAATAAGTTACACGTTAGATAAGGATCGTCACCATCCCGTGGTGAGAAAAGACGAAGAAGTCATTCTAATTGCCGCGCTAATTTAAAGATTGGTGTGGCTAGATTGTTAGCACCGGAAGTAGGGGCTTTTCACAGACATCTGGCTGGAACCATGTTGATGCGGCACATTCAACAATCAACAGTATAATACCGGGTAAATTAATAAGTGTTTGTTCGCCGCAAAATAAAAATTAAAAAAATCAAACCGGGAAGGGAAATTATTTACAGCAGGTACGTACATTGTGTGCCAGCAAGAAGTTACTGCCTTTTAACTCAAAAGTAGATTAATCTTTTCACATTCCTGAGGTTCTTTTTTTTTAAACTGTATGTCAAGTGCACAATTTTAATGAATTTTAATGTTCAAGCAGTATCTGAGAATGAACTAAATAGCTTATGAAATGACAAAGAGCATTTTATTTTGTCTGTTTTGAATTGGAATTGAGAACCGTTGAATCAAAGGAATCAGATCTGGAATGGTCAAAATTCAAAAGATGCCCAACCCTACCAAATATTATGTTTTTGAATTTTTAATTTGCAGTGTCGTAAAACCGTACGAATTCATTCTGGGAGGAGCGCTGTTCCTATCAATCATGTTACTAATATAGGCAATCACATTATTAATGATTAGTAGAATCTCTCATTATACTATAATATTCCAGCCAGTGGCCATTGTAGCAACACCAATAACTAAAGACGTGTATAATGAAAATATATGTTTTGATTAGAAATTCAGTAAATGAGCTTGTACCTGCTCTTAGCAAATGTAATTATGAAAATATAATTACAGAAGAGAGGAGGCATAGTGAGGGGAAGATCGTAGAAACGAGACGAGGAAGGATTTCAGTGATGGATGACGCAAAGGGCAAAGCAGAGGGAGAATGCAACAAAAAAGAATTGCACGATGAGGTGCAGGTATAAAGAGGAGCTGGGGAGGTAGAAAAAAAATGTGTCTCTGGTTGTATCGGCGCAGCCGTGTGTGAAAGCACACTCTGCACTCCTGTCGCCTCACTGCTTAATGAGGAGAACCTCTTAGGAGTAAAGCACAGTACAGTAGACACACACATGCACAGATACACATCCAAGACACACAAATTTACGAGTCTTAACTTAATAACTTTGGCTGTCCAGTTTCGATCCCATCCCCCACTTTCTCTATATTATGTGATGAATGAGAGTCTCTTTGCTTTGTCCAGTCACACACACACGCACACAGTACATGCTCACACAGAACCCATTTCTGATTAAGAAAATATGTCTACTGTATGTCTATACCGTACATGTGCATTGTTGCAGACACAATGGCTAAGAAGCTCAAGGAGACATTTTCAGGTTTTCTTGGCAGACGAAGAGGCAAGAATGCAGTCAGATGGAAACCGTCAGTCACAGATGAAAAGTCACCGCCTCTCTCTCTCATCCCTTATTCCTCCCTTGCCTATGTGCCCCATCCTCATCCTCTCCCTTCCTCTTTGCACTTTCATATGTTCTCATTATTGCTGTTTTTCTCTCTGCACTGTGCCTGAGCTCCTTTTTGTTACTTTTTTCCTATTTTCCTCCACACTACCTGTAAAAAAAATAAATAAATAATAATAATTGGAATTCAGTCCTGCGATACATCTGGCCATATCTGTCCCTTGTCCACTGCAGCCATCATACATAAAACAACCTCCCATGTACGCAGACACACACATACACAGGAGGCGTTCTATTATAGTGCGGACATCCCATTTACATAGCGCATTTCCTCGCCCTGAACCATCACAACAAATTTCCTAAACATAACACTTACCCAAACTCAAGCAACATTCAATTCAAACCTATACTCTAAAAGCAAGCCTTGACCCATGAAAAGAGGTCTGAATTTGTAGGGTCCACCAAAATGATCCTCACAAGTGCAGGAAATCTGCAGAAAGACAGTAAAACTGGAAATTAGTTTCCAATGTGTGGCCAAAACTAAGGACACACACATTAACTCACTCTGCAGGTTGCGTAACTCACAAAGATGTGTGTCTGGATGCATGCGTGTTGAATACAAGTGCGTGCAGGGATGACATCGCAAAGAAGAAGAGAAGCAGGCTTGGTGCATAATCAAACTTGATCTATGGCTGCTGCGTAATCACGCTGACTTAAAAGGACATACACAAATTGATCAAGTCCTGCATTCTGCACTTGTGAGCTCATTTAGTAGATAGCCACAGATGGGTGAAAAGACACATCTCAGCCTTGCAATTCAGCCCAAATAAAAGGTGTCTTTGTGTTCATGTGTTTTTTGCATGTTCATACTCTCCCTTGAAAATAACCACTTAACTAGTAAAAGCTTCTGTCCCCTCAGTTAGGATGCAAATTGTAGATCCTATTCTGTTGCAGGGTGAAATAGCTTTGAGCGTGTGCTCAAAATTTTACAACACGGACTGTCAAATGACAAACCGTCATTTTGGCTGAAAGATAAAAGTAATACAGTGGAAAGGTATTGAAATTGGTGTGGCAAACAACTGTTGTGTTGGCTTTGTTCTGAATAAATCGTGGTGCAAGAGGGGCACTGTTGCTGCTGATACTAAATATTAGGTATGGGACAAGCTCTTGTTTGATGGCACCTTACAGGATTAGAGCACCATTAGATTTCTTGATCCTGCATGTGTTTAGCGCAACATCTCGCATAAATTAGTCGCTAGCGAGAAGCACTCAAGTGCTTTTTATTGGCTGGCGAGAATAGAGAAAAGGCACGTACATGACGTGACTACGACCCTGATTGCATGTTACCGTTACGTACTACTTATCAATTTTGAACAAAAGTTCTGTCAATGTCACTTTGTCTTGTTGACCAATGGGAAGACCAAACCTATGGGAAGAGAGTCGTCTAAAATTTGAGTTTGTATTTATCAATAAAACACAGGGGTCAACCAACTATTGAACTATTGAGGTCATATGAGTTTATATTTGTGTTTCACCAAGCAAAAAAAAGTGTTTTTCTTTAGTTTTTATACAAATACCAAAATACTCAATATCTGCAGCCCGTACAGAAAGAATACAGGAATTACTTTCACATCACCTGTGTGGCGATATTATGGTTTTCCAGTTGAAGAAAAGAAGAGTAAAACATTGGCAGATAAGACAAGGACAGTTGCAATTTCCTTGCAGTCTCCTCAATTAGAAAATCGTTTTGAAAATTGTAAAATGTACATAAGGCATTCTTTGACATTATAAATTAAAAAAAAAATCTTGTCTCATTCCCATGGACTCAATTTTGTGAGACATCTCTCGTGAGATTTGTGTCTTCCATCCTTACTATCAATCCAACAAAGGTGGTTACAGCATATATAGTAAGAGTGTTCGTTTCTGTTTATCAATTTCACATAAGAACAATGACATTTTCAATCAAACGCATTTCATTTTTTCGGCTGGATTTTTCAGTTTTATGATATCCAGTCATATCCAGATAAGATGCCAATAGACACAGATCAGTTGAGGGTGAGGGTGGATTTGGGAGATGCAGTTGGGAGTGCTCAGATTCCGTATTGGTATGTGTGCTTGTGCGTGTGTATGTGCGTGCACACGTATCCGTGCGGTTGGGGAGGGCAGCATATCCAAACATGGCCGACACAAGTGCGGAACCACAAAACAAGCAGCCAGCAAGCCGCAGCACAGCATCTTGAGACAGAATACCAAATGAAGCAGACTCCAATATTGCTCTGCCTTCACCAGCCCAACACTCTGGGGGAATGTATATGATGAATCACGAAGAGATTTTTTTTTTCAGATTTTTTGCTTTTCTCCCAGTCTCCTCTTTGTCTGTGTACCCTTCACTCTGCCTCATGTAGCTTTCCTTATATTATTTTTAATGGCCTGTGCTTCTCTTCTTTATGATTTGGTTTTGTCCATCCCACCATGTTTCGCTCCTCTTCCTCATTACACCGCTCCTTTTTCATTCCACTTCTCTCTCTCTCTCTCGCTCTCTCTCTCTCTCTCTGTCTGTCTGCTCTTTCTTTCTCTCTCTCTCTCTCTCTCTCTCTCTCTCTCTCTCTCTCTCTCTCTCGATCCATGACTGTCCCGTTTTTTTTAATGTACATAACCGTGTAGTCTTTAGGTGGGAGCCCTGGTGGTATCCATGGAAACCACATTGCTAGGCAACAGCCATTTCCTTTCTTCTCCTGAGCCAAGCAGCAGTGGCAACAATCAACCAATCAACAACTAAGGAAAAATGTTGATGCACTTATGAACACATGCACGAAGGTGCTCCATGGGGCATCTTAACATGCCTGAAGATTAATTGGGGAGAATGTTTGTGACATGGATCACTTGACCAAGGCATCTCCTCAACCATGCACCAGGCACCAATGAATGCCTGTTTTTTTCAAGTTTAGGGAGGCCTGACTGTACTCCATTATTGGCAAGGACTCCATGATTGTGACATGACATCGTTGGGAGCTCACCATTAAAGGTTGAATCACCATTAATGAAAAAAGGTAATCATGAAAATAAGTTCAATAACAAAACTAAAAAGGAAATTGTTCAGGGAGGCTTCTACATTACATGAAATTTTGTCTTCATATTCATTGAAGTCACTTCAATGAATAGTTCCAGATGGAAACATGTAGCCCGAGCAACATAGAGAAGAACAAGTTTGGTGTTCTGTCCAGACTTAATCATAGGTTTCTAAATAATATTACAGCCAAGCTACAGTGAAGGCTGCCCTTGTTTTTCTTATTGACTGACCCTGCTCTTCGGCTGGCTTAAGAAAGGCATTGGTCCTATAATAGTATGCTCTCTTTGTTTGCTGTTGTGATGCATGCTTGTTTCTTTAACAGTGAGAAGTGATGATTTGGATGGATTTTTTTTTCTAATAAGCATTATCTACTTTTTTTTAAATCCCGCTCTTAATTAGTATGCTGTATAATGACTAGTCAAAACTCAACAAAGCCAAATCCCACTCATTGTATACATACTGTAGTGTATATGTACTGTATCCTCCTGAGCCCCATCCTACTGTATAAAAAGCCAGAAAGACCGCTGACCGTTTTCAAGAATCGTCTTACAAGTTCAACAGATACTGATGTGCACAAGCACGCAAACGCACTACAATTGCTCAAATCACACATGCCCACAACTCAAGGCCAATAACTAGAAACATTCAGTGCTCTGCTCTGGAGGGACGTCTATCTGTCTGTCTGCATAAGGTGGCCTCTGAATGACAAAGTGAAATGAGGAGGGCGGTATATGAAGACCCCCGCCTCTTTGCATTATTATTCCCTTATCTATATCCATACTGCCCCACTCTTGTTGTCTTGTGCCATTTGTCTGTTTCATTTTCTGTTCACATCAACCTATACCTGCCTTTTGATTCAAACCAAACCAATTTTCAGGACACTGTTGAGTGCAACCCGTTATCCCGCTCCCCCCTTCTCATTCATCCTCCTCCCATCTGTCTTTTTTTACGCTCAACAATGTCGCCATCATATCTATGCCAATACACAAGCACGTCTTTTTCCTTTTCCCCCTCCGTAAAATTTCTTTCTTTCTAACCCTTTCGGATTTGGGCAAAGAGAAGCGCTAAGACAAAACATATACAAATGAACATTTAGCATAATGTCTGTTTTCAAGAGGAAGACAAAAATTCATTTGGATGATGGATGAAGTGACATAAAGGAGAACATGGTTAAAGGAATTCAGATGAGTAAGAGAAAGAAAATAAGGAAAAAAAATGGAGTAAAAAGATGGCAAAAGGGGAAAAGTTGTGATATACCATATAACATATCATAGTGGATGCTCCATGCTGTACCTATAACGTCTAGACAACTTTTGAGAGCCAGAATATGAATTATGCATGCGATTCTGTTCTCATTCGGTGAAGCCCTATTAATATGATTACATATTGGGTAATACAGATGGGTGGCGGAATGTCCTCTACGACACTCACAGGACTGGGGAGCCATAATGCTGCAACATCGGCATGAATGCATGCATGACCACACCCATACACATATATATATATATATATATATATATATATATATATATATATATATATATATATATATATATATATATATATATATATATATATATATATATATATATATATATATATATATATATATATATATATATATATATATATAGTGTGTGTATATGTGTGTAAGTGCATATAGGTGTGTATGTGTGTGGGGGAGGGGGGGCGTATTTACGTGTGTATGTGATTACTGACTAGCAGGGAAGGAAGGGGGATCTTAAACGATTTAAATTCACACAAGTACACACCGAGACACCTAAACATACAAATATGGTCATGCATACACAAGCCCACATACATAATAGGTGTGGTCTGTTCATAGGCCGATTGACTGAGAGGCATGTGCCAAAGTTTCAGTGAGAACAAATCTTAGAGTGCAACATATTGTATAAAGGTGCAGTGCATATTGATTGCCACCTGATTAGTGAGACTTTCACAATCTAATGAAGCCAATTTCGACTGACACTGTTGATTGACACTGGAGAGAGAACAATTTAACTGTGTGGTTGTTGCTTTTATCCCGCAGTTCAGGGACCCGAGTTCAAATCCACCACTCTCCGGCCTTCGTGTGAGGAGTTTGCATGTTCTTCCCAAGCCTGTGTGGGCTTTCTCCGGGCACTGCGGCTTCCTTCCACACTTCCACACATGAGAGGTGTATTGGACATACTAAATTGTGTATGTGTGATTGGGTGTGTTAATGGCTGTTTGTCTCTGTGTGCCCTGCAATGGGCTAGCAACCAGTCCAGGGTGTCCCCGGCCTACAGCCCAAAGTCAGCTGGGATAGGCGCCAGCAAGCCTGCAACCCTTGTGAAGATAAGCAGCTCTAGAAACTGGATGGATGGGTTGTTTCTGTAAAATGTAGTTCTTTTCTGCAGAAGTTCTAAAACTTCAAAAATGACAGACGAAAACATGGTATGATATGTAATAATTAGGATGTAATGTTGTCAAATGCAAATGGAGACAATAAATTAAAGTGTTTTCATCATTTTATGCTGTTTTTGCATTCCACAGAAAACAAGAAAAACATATAGTATTTTATCAAGTCTCGTCGAAACTTGAATTACAAACGGCACAGCTCCTAAACCATTTGAGTGACGCACAGCACAAGCTTTTTGTAGAAAAATCACCTCTGTGAACTATCTCTATAAAAATAATATTTCGAGATGTGAACAGTCTTGGGATGGGTTTTGTTGCACTTCTTGTACTGTGTAACCATGATTAACTTGCAGAACACTTTTCAGAAAACTGAATAATACCTGTATCCCAAAGCGATGTAAAATGGAAAGCGGTTTCATATAAAGGTGAAGGTTCTTTTCATTTTTGATCAATTCAGTCCCAAATGGTTGACATAGTAATCTAATCTGAGTCTAAAAAAGATTTTATTTTCTTCAGAAAATACTATCTACAATCAACAACGCTCTGGGACAAAAATGTGTCCAGGGAAAGCCAAAATGTAATCATTGATGGGGTAATGGTAATTCTCAATTCTCTACAACACCGCTGTCTACAATGATGTGCAGTATATTATTTATTGAATAATATAATCTCTTCCATTAAGACAAGGAATGTCAGTGTAATCATGTCAAAGCAGCTGTCCATGCATGTTGTTGCATGGCAGAAATTCGACCGACAGGTAGAATCTTTGTTAAAAATGTAAGAATGTACAGAATGGTTTCTAAGAAAAAGGAAAATGCACTTGTCATAGATGAGCAGAAAGTTTTATGCTGTGCTTTATCTCACATTGCATAACCAGGCTCTGCATCACACAAGGCAAGGTGGAAACCCATGCTGAATCTTTCTGTTCTTCTTCGAATAGGCTGACAAAAGAAAATCACTCATTGGTGAGAGCGAATCTGAGGCGATCAAAAATTTATATAAAGTACTAAAACAAACGTGTAGCGAATTAATCTGTTAAATGACAATGTAATGTCCCACTTTATGATTTAATTTTGTTTTTAACAGAAAAGGAGAAGTTTACCAGATCACTATACCAATAACAAACAATTAATTAGAAATAAACAAACATTAAAAAAATAATCAAGACTTTTACAATGAAGCTCAAGCCCTCCTCCCTTTTATTCCCTCTTAAAAAATAATGAGCAATGGATAGATGTAATTTTGTACTAAAAAAAAATCTATCTTCTTGTTAGTAGTACTGTAAGTAATCTTTTTTTTTAATTTCGTACTTTGTGCGAACATTCTTTACCTGCAGTGAGCAGTCCTATCTTTGTATTGAACTTTCAATTTCAGCAGCAAGCAATAAGCCGTTCTTCACTTAAATGAATAGCAGCGATTTGACTCAAGACTCTCAGCTAACATCAGACAGGTCCGCTATTGCTAATGAATCCAAAACATAAGTGGCTTTCAGATTAGTATTAATGACACTTTTAAAATGGTCATTTTTCTAAAATCTTATCACACCATGATCACAAAGTGATTGTTGCACACTTCAGCTTACACTATGGATTTTCGTCGCAGATATTACTTTTGGTAACTTTTTTTAAACATTTCTTCTGTCTTTGAGACCTGGGAATCCTTGGAATCATTTTGAAGGAACTCCTAAATGCTAAAGAGAGCATAATCCAATGTAATACACGCCAATGTAATCAGTCGAACATTGCGCCACTAAAATGGCTGGTGAAACAGAAAAATCAGCAGAAATGACAACAACTGCAATTACCTATTGCAGGCAACCAAAAGTCAAATCTCCACACTTACATTAAGACACGGAGACTATAGAACCTGACCTTAACCTAACAGGCCTGTTTATGACATAGTGTGGCTGCCAGCCACAATGTGAGCAAAATCTGGAGAACCCAGAGAACATCCAAAGTCTCTACAGAAGAGCCCAAGTTAAGAGTAAAACCCAGAATCTCAAGGTAGTAGTACTGATCACCAGGCCATGTTGTCCCGTAAAACAATTAGTCAAGAATGAAATCAATGGAACATTCACTAGCTGGCTTACGTTTGTGGTTGTTTTTGCGCTGGAAGGGAAGTGTGTGCCTCTCAGAGTCTTCCTCGCCTTCTTCATCTGCCAGGTGCGTGTGAGTGTAATGGTAACTCAGGCCTGGGCGGTTCTTGTAGCGCTTTCCACAAACTGGAATTGAAAATAAGACAAACAAAGAAATAAATACTAAGTAGTAAAATGAAGTTAGTATCTTGAAAAAAAAAAGTAAGACTTAGTGCGCTACTCACTGTCACAGACATAAGGCTTGTCCCTGTCCTCTATAGCAGGTGGCTCTTGTCGCTTTCTCATGCCACCGACCCCGTAGGCCTGACATACACACACACACACATACACACACACAATTTAGGCAACAGGCACATGAACAGGATGAAACAGTTGCTTTGCACATCCTTGCGCAAACGCACATTAAAAGAGCGGAGCGACAAACTCATCACTCCACGTGTCAACACATGAGCACGTTTGCATTTTAATCATCTGCTCGCAGTGCAAAGTTTCACTTTCAGCAGGAGGGGACTGATGACACCTAGCAGGGGACCAACAGCTCCAATTAACAAGCCTGGTGTCTCTGCGAAAAAGTGTGTGTGCGTGCATGTGCTCGCGTTCAAGATACATTGTTAACACTTGATTATATTCCCACAGGATGTCCCAAAAAAGAAGATAAAGATAACACCGGAGAAGTCTAATCAAAGCTGTATGAGAAAAACAAAAAAATTGACTTCTGTTTTGTTTTAATGTTTTTTTTTTTCCCCTGCAAGTTAGATGCTACTTTTAAAAACAAAACTTAATTGGAATTGTTGACAAGGATCACTCAAATTCACTCAGGTTCACAGGTGTTGCAGACACACTGGATAGGTTGCCAATCAATTACCTGGCACAAATGGCTGCATTTAATGCATTCACGAAACCTTTAAAAACCTGAATCTCAGGCTTTTAAACACCATGTAAACACGGCCAACAACCCAATAAGTCATATTTGAGTTTTTAAAAACCCAAATAAGGCCTTTGAGTTACCCCTGTTCTAAACTGAATGTATTGTTAATTAAAAGAGCTTGGCTTAACTCATTCAAACGTAACATTGGATTTTGTTTTGTGCATGCACTGAGTCTTTTCAGTACAGCATTTATAATATGTAAAGCTATGCCATTAAAAACATGCCGTTGCGAGTAAGAGGGGGCAAAAAAAAAACAAATCGCCATAGGGTGCAGTAAAAGCCGCACGTGTTACGTGGCCATTTGGCTAGCCTAACTAGAATACAGTACATCAGTTTTATACAAACAGGGAGAAACTCAGAGGCAGCATTTAGCTACACATTTGGAATACATGTATGAAAGCTATAACTTTATTACTGTGGTGAGTGACATGATTATAATGTGTTTTATTGCCAGTAGAAAATAAGAAGCAGAAACTATGTCTATTTGCATCATTACTTCATGTGTACGTGGCAGACCACTGTCTTGATTGGAATAACACAATTAGCATATGTTTCTTCATTAACATATGTAAATGGAAATATCACGAAAGTTTCTGAAATCATAATTTTGAAATGAACCGAACATTAACCTTAATATTAACTTTAAACATAGAAACAGCCGTTCACACATAAAATGAAAAATGAAAATTTCTATTAAAACAAAAACAAATCAAATGTGCTTGTTGAGGGGATACTGGAGAAATGCCCAGAGAATGCTCAGATAAGCAAACATGGAAATTCCTCTCAGAAAGGTAGAAATTGAAACTCAATTCAATTCTTTAGACTGCTTTGCACAGCTCATCCTGCTCAGGCTTACAAGTGGACTATACCTTGGGCTGGTCACCAGTCACATGAAAATATCTTGAGACAGACAATCCTTCACGTATCACAATGTCAATGAGTGGGAATTGAAGGCACGCTGCCTGTCTGGAATCAGACCACGACCCCGTGAGAGGTCGGATTTATCTTTACATTTGTCAAACAAAAGAAAAAGAAAAGGGAGTGTATGTGGCAAGAAATGTCAATGATTACCTACCCGTGCTTTGGTACGGTTCTTGCGCTTTGGAACATCTTCTTCCAACTCGTCCACCTCAAGCTCATGAGGGAAATCTCCGACAAGCAATTTCTGTAGAGGACATAAATAGTGTGTAGTAACTCAACAGAAGAACAAGCACTGGTGCAAAGATGTGTGAGCCTGCGTCTCTAACATCATGTAAAATGGAAACCTGAGAACAGAAAAATGAATTATATTTTTGCGTAAAATGTTTGGCTTATGAACTTAACACCTTGAGCAAGAAGATTGACAATAAAAGTACATTTCCAAACAACTCCAGGTAACATCGGGTGGCAAAAGACATTAGGCTATATGGAAACTCAGAGGTGAAACGAGCCCTCGATTGCTTGAGCCGTTTTTTTCTCGCCTCGGATACCTGCCGATAAGTGTGAGAAAAAATGTCAAGTCGATCACAGCAACGTTTGTCATTTCTCTGCATGACATTAAAACATGCCAGAAACATGGTAAGAAGGTCAACTTCAAAGTAAACTTTAGGTTAGGGTAATAATACAATTTATAATTATGCTTTTATTTTGGAGTTTCGTGGTTTATTAGCTTGAATAGTCTTTCTACTGCAACTGTTGGTCCCTACTCACGATACAGACAACACTACGTTGTTCTGAGATCATGTTCAACCAGCAATTCCAGGCGCTAACAAACAACTTACCAGTAATTAACTGATATTGACACATTGACACATTATCCGCTAGCTATCAGCACTTGTGTGCTCCTTATAGGCTGGCAGGACAGACATAAATCACTACACTTTTATGCTGACAGAACGACACAGTTGCAGTTCCTACTCATTAGCTTTTAACAAACTATATTGACTCAATTGTGCTTTTTCAGGCAGCAAATTAATCTCAAACACCAACATTTATGGAGAGAGATTTAGAGGAGGAGGAATGTAGTAGTTTAAATTTAAGTTAAAAGAATGTTGATCATCAAAAATGTGTATAAGTTAGTCATTCATAATTAACCCATGTGTGGTATTTTGTGCAACCCTGTGATCTTTACATCAATGGAACTTCATATCAAATGGAAAGCATTGACAGAAGATGCAAGGAAGCTGAAATTTCACCCATATCATATCAATATGTCAAAGTTCAACATGGCATGATCACTTAGTTATCACACTTGCACGAGTTGAAATATGTTATTTGGTGTTCTTTATTTTTAATTAATTCAATCCAATCAAAAAAAAACTTTTTTTCAATGTATCTAAATACTGGATAAACAATTCAGATTTTGTGTAGGAAATCTGAATACGAAATATAGATTAGAATAGATTAGAATGTGACAATAGTGGTATGTTTTGTGACTTCAAGGGACAGGCAGAGCTGCTTTCAGATAAAGATGTGTACTGTGTGCTGATGAAAATACGTCTTTCACTCTTATTTTATTTGTCTTCCACTTCTAATAAAATACACAAAATACAAATAGGGAAAAAAGGCCAGTTCCAATAAGATTTTTAAACATTCTTGGGCCCACACTTGCAACGTTAAACCGGAGCGGGGAATTATTCGACAACACACAAAGAGGTAAGATGGACCATTCAAGGATCAAAGGTTTAGGGGTGATGAGCTCCCGGAGAGGCAAGATAAATTCAGCATTTATTAAAAAAAATTAAATTTTTTGTGCATTGTGATAGGATTCATTTGAAAGAGAAGCCTCGCACCCTTTCAGAAAGACTTTTAAGAAAGTGAAATCT
This sequence comes from Hippichthys cyanospilos, assembly GCF_059441005.1. Lineage (NCBI taxonomy): Eukaryota > Metazoa > Chordata > Actinopteri > Syngnathiformes > Syngnathidae > Hippichthys > Hippichthys cyanospilos. Next base: position 13,792,886 of record NC_142379.1, on the reverse strand, counting down.
GATAAAGGTTATTTAAATATTAAGTCAAAGCAAAAGTGGAATGAATTGGCTTGAGAAAAAAAATATACTGTAACCCCAGCCATTTCTGTATTTTTGCTGTTAAAATACAGCATTCTAACAAAATACTGGATGATTATGTCCCTTCTAAATTGTTTAAAGAGGGCACATGGTTTTTAAAAAAAAAACAACAACAAAAAACAACTCAAGTTAAGGGTGTAAATGAATGTAGACGTGTTTATTTTCCTTTGGCCAAGTTTTGCAAATGATACTTTGCCCACTGGGCAAGAAGACATTTTTTTTCCCTCTAGCTCAAAATAATATCACGCCACACAGGCAAACAAAGCCCACGTCGATGTTGTTTTCAAGTCAATCACGCCAGGACGACCCTTTCTAAATGCCTCGTCATCAACAATCGGTGACGGACAAAGTTCAAGAGCAACAAACAGAAAAGACTCAATCAAATAGATATGGAAAACAGACATGTCTTACCTGACACTCGCTCATTGGCTCTTCTTCTTTTGTTTCTACCTTCTTGTCCAGTGTATCCCCAGCAAGTAGCGACTCCAACACAGGACCATCTGGAATACCCCCCTCCTTCTTTAGGGAGGCCTCATAGTCTAATAAGGAGCCATTGCAATAAGAATACACACATTCTAGCAAATTTACTCATCAGAGAGAATAATAATATTGCTTGATTAACAATTTCACTTGATCCCTCCTCTAACGATAAAACTTCTAACATACTATGGATAATTGTAATACAGTACAATCTAAATTCCTACATACCAATTTTGAACTCAATTGGTACAAGCCTGGGGTCCTCTAAGATGTTTAACCGCCTCTTCTTACGCCAGCACCGTGCGGGATATGTATACAGTTGACCAGGTGCATGACCTATAACTCAAAACACACAGACGGAAAAAAAAAAAAAAAAAAAAGGAAACGTCAGCTCGGGTGTGAGCTAACAAAGATCCAACATACAAGGGATGCAATGAATTTGCAGTCACTGAAATTTGTCCTTCAAAAATGCATTTTTGGTTTTTGGCCATAAGACCGGTAAAACAAAAACAGTACGTACAAAAAGTTATCTTGCCCAATGCAATAACCACTGCCGGCATATGTCTGTCTGGATTTCAGAGGTGCTCGGTAGCGAAAGAGAGAGGCTTACATGGAAAAAAGAAAACTAAATAAACCTACCATGGTCAACATGTCATACAACAATGCCGTGTTACAAAGGCCAACTTCAAAATAAACACACCAAATACTGTAACACATGGATGACAATAGCCATAAAAGGGCATTCATTTTTAAGTTAGACCTTGAGTCCTCATGACTTCATTTTCATTGCCATTGGATTACAATGCTATCAACATCAACGCATCGCCATTTAAAGAAGAAAATCATATTCAATCACCAGTTAACAACGGCTATTAATGGCTATGGATGTCAAAAATCCCTTTCGAATGGGCAGACAATTCAAAGCCTAGCCCCTTTAAAATTGGAGTTTTGAGCGTAGTCTACACAAACCGAGGTTCTTGCAAACGGGCGGCAAATGTCTCCAGTTTGCTATTGCTATGCTATTTTATTTTTCATTAAAACCAAAGGTCTCAAAACCCCCGATCCGCGTTTGCTGGTAGCAAGCATAAACTGGAGCTGTGCCTCATCACTCTACTCGTTTTCCCGCCAAAGATGGCGACGCTGACGACATTAAGCGCTTGAAGTTCTTTCTGATTGGACAGAATTTGGTGACACTACTGCCGCCTAACAGCTTGGTATGCTTTAGATCAATGGTTCTCAAATAGGGGTACTAGTAACCCGGGGGGTACTTGAAGGAACTTCAGGGGGTACTCGATATTTTCAATAAAAACAAACAAACAAAAAAGAATTTTTGAATTAAGTGTTTTTCGAGAACAGGTCTGACAGATTATGTTGATTATTTTGGGGGGGACAAATATTTATTGATAATTAGGTTAATGATTTATTTTTGTGAACAGATCTCTACTGTAATCCTAAAACAGGACACTTTATGTTTAATATTTTTCTGTGGACAAATATTTATTGATAATTATTTATTTTTTTAGAAAAAAAAGTCTGAGACTTTATATTCATTATTTTATTGTGGAAAATATTAATTAATAATTAAGTAATTTCTTTTTGATATACTTTTTCTGTGATCCAAAAGAGGACACTTTAGACTCATCTTTTTTTTTTTTTGGGACCAATGCAAATGCAGTTTGAAAGGGTCTGAAGTTTAATAAATCAGACACTGATGGCATGTTTTAAGTCTTTTTTTTTTATTAGTTCTTTTGTTTGCTTTTTAACCCATAACTGCTTTGCAATGGTTAAGGGGTACTTGGCTGAAAAGATATTTCACAGCGGGGTATATCACCGAAAAAAGGTTGAGAACCACTGTTTTAGATGAATGAAACCGCACCGTGTGGATTCGTTTAGCTGTCATTTTTTTCAATGAACAAAGCCATGTGGATAGCGTTTTTGCACATGAAGAAGGGTAGAATATGCGGCCTAGACAAGCCTAGTAGTGAATGAGTTAGGGAGGCTACATAACCGCTATTGAGTTATGCTGTTTTTTCATATGATATAGCACAAGTCTCTGGAGTTAGTGCTAGCTGCTAACTATGTTCAGTATGTGGCGCACTTGGTGCATTCAAAACCTGTCGGCTTTTGGTTTTCAGGCAAGTGTTTCTCATTTTTTGGTTTCTGTTTTGGATTTTAATTCCGATTCATACATTACAACTATTGCACACACGTTAAAAAAAGCTTATGATCAATTAATTATCATATTGTAAAAGAAAGCAGAACAAATTTATATCGTGTTACTGAGCAAACAGCCAAAAAAAAAAACACTTCTGAAATAAAGACAGCTTGCAATCTCAAGTGCACACACATGCACGCACTGTAAGTATCTCTCTCAGGGGTAGTTTGTTCCAGTGGGATACCACAGGAGTGTCTGTTTCTCTGCCAAAATACACTAATGTTAGAGAGAGTAAAGGAAGTGGAGAAGATGGGCCACAAGGTAGGGGATAAGGAGATAAGATAGAGGAAATTATTACAAAAGAGGAATGGGAGGACAGAAAGAAACACCCAAAATGGGCCAAAATAAGTGTCGGAACGAGTTTGAAGGGCACATGATGTAGCCCATTGTCACCAGGAATAAAACAACCTGTCTTCACACAGAGACACCCACCTGGTCCACGGTGGTTCTTCTCCATCCAGATGTAACAGTTGCTCTGGGCCACGCCTGTTTGGGAGTCCAGAAAGGGGAGACGCATGGAGCGCTCGGCACAAAGACGGGCATTGTAGCTGCGACAGTGTTCAATGGCCTCCTTGTAGAACTCTTCACCAAGACTGGACCGCAACAAAGAAGGGAAGAAATGTATCACACGATACATCAGCAACAATTCTAAAATAAACTGAGCGGCCATGGTACATCTAAACTAAAGTCAAAGCACGAGAATATCTGCTTGTTTTGAAACCACGTTTTGCCCTTGTGTCAATAGATGTATGAATTTTAATTTTTTAGTAAAACAACTCCACTACATGCAATATATAAACTCTGCTGGGGGATTGTTTGACGCACTAACTCTTCATCAGCACTGCAGTTCATGATTGTTACTTAGGTTGACATGTACAGTACATGCACCTCCATTTTTACACAATAGTTAAGCCTTAGTTTGCAAATTTCAGTCTCCAAATTGTTTTTTTTTTTTTCATTTAAATGGTCTCAAATTGAAGCAAGCTGTTGAATTGCACCGTCATATTAAAGTGCGGAAGATGTACTGGTAAAGATTCGCAACAGTAAAAATGTACACAATTGTCACTCTGACGAACACTAATGGACTGTTATTTTTTTTCCATTCAGTGATTTAGTCTGATTAACATTCAGTGCAGTGTTGCTCTCTCTCTTACCTGTTCTTGATGACTGCACCTCCAGATTGTCTGTGGGGGGGAGAAGAAGAAGCCCAACAGATGCAGTATGAGTCATTTTTCCTCCAAACCCATTTTCCCTTTCCCCATTGCACTGTTGCTTTGACTTTTCACTCCTTCCCCCAATGCCTTGTGCCTTCGGCCTGTTTAGCCTCTAAAAGTAAATCTTAATTTTACTTTGACACCCTCTGGACATGATTTACTTTACGTTCACTCCTCCCTCATTGTCTTTGTACTGTTAATCACTTTTCTCTCGTGTCTTCCTGCTGAGCACAGGCACCAAGGTCACTTTGCCCTACACACACCAGAAACATGACACACATGCAAAGCCAAAACCTTAGTAACCAACTCTCACTACTTCAAATCAAAATTAATAGAATTATCATCACACATTGCAAATGTAAATGTAAAGGGTTAGTGGCTTTGAAATGATAATATTGTTTTGCGCTGGTCAGCAGGACAAGATTTGGTCAGATGTAACCAAACAATTGTAAAAATAAGCATAATTAATGAAACTAGAAACTACAAATGAAAAGCCTGCATTTGCAGACAAAAGAAACACCTAAACTTGCAATTTGGATTTTTTTTTTTATTGTCTGTTTCTTTCATTTTTAGAAATAATTAGCATTGGCACTAGATGTATATAGCTGTGGTTTGTTTGTGGGCAGGGGTGCATATGATTATTTTTCGTGGGTTACTTAGATGAACACATGGACATAGTATTTGGTACACGCCCTTTTTTCATTAAAAACAGTCTTCCTCAATGTCCTTCTCGGTGTCATCCCCACATTAGCAGCACATAGGCACCATGCATCCTCAAAAAGTTGCATACATCTGTAACATATAATTTCATATCTACAGTGCTTTGCATTTGTTTTCTGTTCTGAATGAACGTGTTGCTAGTTGGCACATTTGATTGACATGCACGCAGGAGAGAGAGGTGAGAGAGAGCTATAGTCGAGGTGTGAAGGAAAATCATTTAAAAAGACTTGACTACACACTGTACCTGCCGTATTTGTGTTATTTAGCAGAAAGATCACAGAATTGTATATTCGCAACTTCAAAGTGAATGGGACCCGTGACAGTTGCCTTTGGAGACCCAATAACCTCCTTTTAAGGCTTACAACTTTATCAGTTATGGTTTGCACTTTCTGTTCAGGACCCAGATTAAATAGTCCAAGGAAGTCAGAGGTAAATTCTCTTTCAGTGTAGAGTGACCAAGTCAATGAACTCCTTCACATTTTCACGAGAATGATACACAGCCCTGACAGCCAGTCCAAGCCGCTTTCAGTAAACAAATACCTGTATCCTCAGAATAGGAAGGCATGATACTCGCATGCTTTGCTTTATGAAAGGCTAGAAGAAAACTAATACATAGAGCTTGAGATGTTCCTGAGTTTGTCTCGTCAGTTAGCAAAAGGGTGATTAGCTATTGCTTCTCGATTGGTTTGTTTGTTAGCCACAAGTTGCGCTACATTTACGTGCTGTTTTTATACCTGTCAAATAAAGCATGACTAAAAAATTTCGATTCTGTATCAAATGGACTGCTTGCTGAGGACATGATTGATAAATCTTGCACCACTTTTAATTGTGCATTTAGCCACGGCGCATCGTCGAGGCACTTTTCAGGAAAAAAAAACAAAAAACATTTGCTCAGCTCAGGCTCGGTTGTTTCATGGGTGAAAGTTAGGTAGGGTACACAAATGCGCAAAGAGACGTTGCGCATCAGTGATTTTTGTGTGTGCATACCTGTGTACCAGTTACATGCATGCTTGGTTATGGGGCTTTTGGTTTTGGAATTTAATACCATAATGGATTTATAGTATTTTCCAAGTCAAGATTGTCATAAGGCAGCACTGCTTCTAGTGGTTAGCTTGTCTACCTCACAGTTCTTATATACAGCTTCTGAATTTCAGAATCGGACGAATGTGGACTGTGTGGAATTTGATTTTTTCTTTTTTCCAGCTACTCTACCATCAACTCACATTCCAAATGTGCACATTAGGGTCGCTGATGATTCTCAATTCTGAGCTTGAATATTTATATCTGTGTACTATGTGATTAACTGCAAACCAGTTCAAAGCTGGCTGGCATTGCTTATGGATTGTAGGACGGATGGATGGGAGACTATAATTGTTTCACTGCTCAATATGGCATACAGAGCATACAGTATATCAAGTAAATTTACAGTCAAGAAAAACTACAGCAATAAATATGATCCATCACATAAAAAACAAAATACAATTGTAAAATGTGTGGTAACAAGATTATGAAAAATGTGTTTGTGCTTAAGTGGTTTGAGAAAAATAGGGAGGAGGGGATACATCCCTTGTGAAAATGATTTTATACAAAAATGTGAACATATTCGACTGTCGAGCACAGCAGAGCAGATGCTGACAGCGTGTGTAGCATTTTTAAAACCTACTGAAGTATTCCTGCAACCTATCTGGCCAACACTGGGCATGTGACATTTAAAGGATGTGATCTGGGCAACAATATGTGGGGCAAATCATGCCCATGTTTGCTAATATGTCACTACAAATGAGCTCTTCACAGTCTGTTGAAGATAATATATCTTTACATACTGTCTCTTGGTTGTGCTTGCTTACAATATGAGTATTTGCACATTTTACAGCAGTGTAGTGACAGTCTCTGCAGTTTGGAGCAAATATAAGGACTAGTACAGGACAGAGTCCTGTTCGTTTGAAATGTTTTTTGTTTTTTTTTTACTGAGGGAGATGATCCCAATAGAGGCACATATACCGGTACCTGTTATGAGTAAACGGCATATTTGCCTCTAAAAAAATGAATAGAAGACTTGGCATTTAAAGCCTCACTGCCAACCAAAGAAAATAGAAGGGAGAGGGAGCAACTGAGTGTGTGTGTGTGTGTGTGTGTGTGTGTGTGTGTGTGGGGGGGGGGGGGGGGGGGGGGGGGGCACATTCAAAATGTAAAACAGGTCACCAAAAAGCTCCCCATCTACCACCTCCCTAAGCACCCTCTCACTTCAAATCCTCTACCCACCATCACATTCCTCCCTGCGGTCCATAGAGCTACTGAAATAAGTTACTTGATAATACTGTAAGTTGACAGCTGGAAAAAATAGCTTCCATCAATTTAGGTGAGCCCAATTTTATAATATTGAGATAGGAATGCTGTATGACTGTTTGTGAGATTAAAGTCAAGTAGCAAAGCTGAAAGAGAAATGCCAGAAAAGAAGGTGGCTCGATTAAAACAAAATAGGAAAGGATGTCTAGAATAAAGACAGGAAAGGGCAAAAGAGATATAGAAGAGAGACAGGTGATGGACAAAAAGAAAGGATGGGAGCACGGTGACCTGTGAAATGCTCATTTTTTGGCAAGGGCATCTCTCATAGATATCACTTTTTCATCTTCAATCCCATCATTAAAAAGGCTTGCAGACTCATAATAGGGACTATGAAACCCATCATTCAGGTGCAAATGGTCACTAGTGGAGCATCTAACCACAATTCATTCATCTGTGATTTTAAAGAAAACTAGCTGTAAAATACTTTGCAATGGTTTGATTATTTCAAATGTTGTTGTTTTGTTTTTGCATGGATTAAAAGTCTGTAAAGAACATTTAATGTAACATAGTGTACTGTTTGCAATTTGTTTAAAATAATCTGCTAAAGTCACAAAATATTGCACTGGTCTTAGGATACTGAAAGTTGCTTATCAGTCGGAAAATTACTTTTGACTTTTACATCCACTTTTTACAGCTGCTTATCCTCACAAGAGTCGCAGGCTTGCTGGTATCTATCCCAGCTGACTTTGGGCAAGTAGGCAGGGGATAGCCTGGAATGGTTGCCAGCCAATCGCAGCACACACAGAGACGAATAACCATACACGCACCCAACCACACCAAATGACAACTCAGTATTCAATACACCTGCCATTGTAAGTTTTGGAAGTGTGGGAGGAAACCAAAGTGCCTGGGGAGAACCCACGCAGGCTTGGGGAGAACATGCAAACTTCACACAGGGAGGCCGGAGCCAGCTGGATTCAAACTCAGTTCCCTTAACTGTGAGGTGGACATGCTAATGACTTCTCCACCAGCCTGAAAAATGAATCGTAAATACGCACTAAAAAAGGCTTTACACAATCAGGATGTTTGAGCTGATCAGCGGCTTGAAAAAGAATTGTGAAAACTGGTCACCGATCCAATTAGATTTACTTAAGCAAAATGTTTCATGACTGTAGAGTCAGTCAACCCTGTGGGAGGGTGTGACCGGCCTGGCCATGAATACACATAACTCGCATAAAATGAATGCTCACTGAAAAAAAAGTTGGAAAAATTAAGACTAATTAAACCTTAAAAATGTCCCAAAAACACTGATAAACATTCAATACAATGAAAATTGGGAGGAGCCACGTAAACAAAGAAAACAATTTTGAAATATTGGCGGGGAAACGTCTGCTGAGAAACCTTGGATTATAAAGCAGTGCAGAATTTCTATTTGGCAAACAAGTCTGGAATATCCTATTGTGTGGATCTGATCAATGATGTCATTGACGATTGGCAAATTATGCTAGTACAACAGATAATGTAAAAGCAAAATATCAGATCTGCGTAAAAGCTATCTCATGATAACGCTAGCGAAGTTGTCATGACTTTAAAACATGCAAATATTGTATGGCCATTTCAGTGTGCTGCAATGAGAGGTGTCCTGGCTGGCCCTCCAAACACGACAGGCTGATGAGTAATGGCAGACGGAGATGATATAAAGTTGTTATTACGTGGCAGTGACATGATTATCAAAATGATTTTAAAGCTGCAGGTCACTTTATTGTAAGTTGTTGCTGTAATCGCTTGATTGATTTATTGAATTTGTGGTTTGTCACAGAGTACAATTTTCTTTTCATCTATTTTGCTGTCACTGCTTTCCACACCTGTGCTCGGCTTCACTGTTTATATTCACAGCAGCGCTGCTATGGTCCAGCTGGTCATGCAGGCTGCTGAGCGCACACACCACTGAGTGATTCATCCAGAAAATAAACGAATCATCAGACCACACATTTTAGAAACACAAAAAAAAATAAAAATGCCACAACCACATTCATTCAGGCAACAAAAACACAGACATGTCTTTTAACTGCATTATAATGATTTATTTTCTATTTCCAGGATTAATTTGTTTAATTGTTTACAGAAACTCTAAAGTGTAATTAGAAATCGAGTCAGCCTTGCGATAATTAACTGGCATTTCGCCCAATGTACAACAAATATAAACTGCAATGAACAAAAATGTTCAGACATACATGACATCAACAGCAAAAACTCAGCCTTTCACTGAACAAGGGCACAAACAACACAGAGGACATCTATACAATGCATTCTGTGTTGTAGCCTAGAAGTGTCACGTCCTGTATACCGTAAACCAAAATAATCAGACAAAATGCATTGAGGAGGTATTTACAGTAATCATTTGATTGTATATTGTAGTGTTGTTGAACTGCTCTGCATCATCGAGAAAGCTGTTTCTAATATTCGATAATCAACGTTTGGTTCCAAGTTAGTGCTCCTCTTGTGTTTCCATAAAAGGTATTATTCATAAGCATTTCTTAGTATGATACTGTGGAGTGTAAACTATACTCATATGATAGTTAAGTGAAATGATTAATATTTCTTCCAGAGTCAATCACATTAGCTTTAATATCGATACAAAGACACAGTATTTGTCACATATATCACATTTGTGCAGGTGGCCAGTGAGAGAGTGTATACCTTTTTAAAATGTAAACAAAAGATGTTGGACAGGCAGAACTGGCCACTCCACCAGACCACCCAGAGGAAGCGTTTGTCTGATTATAAGGTTGAATTGTCGTGTCTTGTCCAGCAGAAGCAGCCTGCTTCAGCTCAGTCCAAAATGCGATCCTCCCTTTCTCTCTATGAGACACTGCCAACTTTATTTTTCATTTAGAGCAATTAACGCTCATTAGATCGCAATAGAGAAACAAGGAGCTCCCCCTAGCGGTGGAACAAAATTATTGGAGCTGCTCATGAGAAATCTTAGGGAATCACCCAAATTACTACACATAGTAAAAACCACAATGACAGCATAGTCGTTCAATTGTGATTTGTGAAATGAGACAAGTGGACTCTGCAACGTGCAGTAGATGACTTCATGAAAGCAACAGATTCCAAGCTTTTGGCAGCTTTATCACATACTGGTAAGGAGGTGTTTATATTGGCGCATATTAAGTACATTTTTTAGCTTTAAAACACTTGTGCCAATACAGTCAAGTCTGCGCACCTGGTCCACACACCTGTTTCACTCACTGCTGTGCATCTGTGCACTTGCTCACACCCACGTGCACAAAAAGTCCACTTATTTTGGCAATTCCTGCCTGAGGAGCTTTGTGTGTATGCAGTACGAGAGTGTGTGCACAGTCGAGAAGTAATATCAGGCGGCCTTCTGTACTGTTCATCCCCTCCCCCAACTCAGCCCTTCCACGGCTGAACTCAACAGATTAAACTATGCAATATCACCCGTACCAATCCACCCCCCCCCTCCTCCCCACCACCCTCAATTCAATTTCTTTTCTACTGGCCTACACTTTCTCGCTCACAGAAATAACTGCTCTCTCTCGCTCCCTCTCTCTCTCTCGCTCCCTCTCTCTCTCTCTCTCTCTTTCTCGATCCCCTATTAATATATACAACTCTTGCAGTATGTGAGATGGTTTCTGCTTTCAGTGCAGCATATGGGGGGCATACAATGAGGACGGAAAATGTTTTTTGAATATATATCTATGCATGTTTTTGAGCGTATTTTAACAAGACAATAGATTGAACATTTCAATCACAGTGTTGTGTATGAGGACAATTTTAAAATCTGCAGCGTGATGTACCCGTGCTTTCAGCCATGTACTACGGCAGCCGACTGGAACAGGCGCACTGTAATGCCACGGCCACAGGAATAAGGCATACAAACGAAACAACCGCAAAAAATAATGCAAAAACATTTTTAAAGCGCGTATGGAAATGCAAATCACAAAACATAACGGAAAACCTACAACAACAATAATACAGAATCCATACCCAGAAGAAAACAGTTGTAACGGCAAAACATGTTGCAAGTTGCCACAATATACCGGAAGTGGCGACCCTAAGGAGTGGGCTATTGCGCAATCAGTTACACTACGGGTGCAAAAGTAATAATAGCATTTTTTATTTTTTTTAAAGAAAAAATAAAAATGGGTTTGGGCTGCCCTTTTCAACTTTTTCTTTTTCTCTTTATTGTCTCTTTAAATCAAATTTCATATATGTCCCTAGTAATGTTCTACTACTATTATTTGTTTTGCATCCCTGTGATGTGACCGCCTAGTGGTACCACTTCCGGTGTGTTACGTCAACTTGCAGCATATTTTGTCGTTGCAGCATTTTATTGTTAGGTGTAGTGTTTTTTTGTTTGTTTGTTAGTTTTGGTTGTTGCATTTTTTTCTTTTACTTTAAAGTTTGCGTCCATGTAGTGATTGCATCCATTTCATTTTTGCAGTGTTTTTCTTAATGGGTTGTTATGTCATGTCTCGTTTTGTTGTTTTGCTTTCATTTCCTTTTTGTAATTTTCAGATTTTTAATGGGTTTTCTGTTTGTTTATTTGCCTCATCTTTACTATGTTTGTAGCATTCACAGTGCATTTGCCTTAGTTGGCCACTATAACATACCTCCTAACAAGAACAAAGTATTTATGGATGGGAAAAAAAAAAGTCCAAAACAGAATGCTGTGCCACCCGCGTTTGATTAATTAAATTTTCAAACTACATTTATAGTGGTATCTCTATAGGCATATTTCTTTCAGCAACTCCAGTAAAGTGATCATCGGTATGAAATTTAACAAAAACGGTTTAGAATATTTTGCATACCAACAATTTAGCAATAGGATTTGTCATGTTCCAATTAATGTGTTCATTAACTGAAAAGAAAACTACTCGTCCTGGCCCGTCTTTACAAAGCATTGAAATAGATTTTCTGGTATATACAGAAACCCGGTTCTACCTAACTAGTCTTGACGTACACCGAGGGGTACTCCTTCCCCATTTGAGAACCACTGATCTATTGTATCTAGCGCACATTTGTGGGTGTGATGATCTTAAATCTAAAAGAAACCAAAACGGTCCTTTCCCTTTGTATGCATACTTGCGTGTGTCTCTTTTCCTTGTTCACACGTGCGTGAACAGTCACATTGCTGACTATAAGTGTCTAGCCCTGTGCATGCATGCATATCTGCTCTTTGTGTGTGGGTGTATACAGCGCATAGCTATAGCTGCAGTGTGTATTAGGGGCAGTGCATCAAGCTAAGGCAATCTGCCTGTGAGCAGCTCCTTCAGGTGAGATTTATTGCCACTGCACTTGGCCTCTTATAATGGCGATGGACTCCTTACCCCCGTCTCGGCCCTCTGTGCGCATGTGAGAGCATGGGTTGGTGATTTCTTAGTTTAACCCCCTCCCACCCTCTGAAAACACGCCACCATCGGTAGGAACTCCTCCCCTGTCTGCATCCCTGTTCAAGAGCTGCAGAGAGAAGCAGTGTTAGTTGTTGACTCCACCCTCAAGAACTCTTTGAGAACAAGGTACACTGGACCAACACAAACATTGGGACTCATACACAGATCGGGTACGTTTTAATAGCTTGCTATTCTCTTGCTCAACAACATACTGCTTCAACTCGGATGACTAGTTTTAAGTAAAAATTCCTGGATGGAAATCACTCAAGGTCCCAAAGCAGTGGAGCTGACTGACTGTCAGTTAGGTAGCACTGGAGAAATAGGTCATAGAGCTAAAAATACTTATCTATGTCTCTCTCTTTCTCTCTATCCCTCTCTCATGGTCTTCCTCAATTCTGTCTTATAAAAAAAATAAGTAAAGCAGAAATAAAATCCAAATAAAAAAAGATGAAAGGACTAACTTGGGAAAAGAAATACCCTTAAAAACATCAGACCTTAGGCTTGCTCCCTTATGAATAAAGAAGTAGGAACAGGAGATAGATGGAGAGAGGGGGAGAGAGAGCGAGAGAGAGAGAGAGAGAGAGAGAAAATTTGTGTGCATGAGTGTTTGTGTGTATGTGTGTGTGTGTGCACGCGCGCGCTCACACACGTACGTGCGTGTGTCTACAAATGAGCAAGTTAAGGAATGACAGGGGAGATTGAAAGGGAAAATGAAGATGTAGAAATGGATGCTTAGGCTGTGGCTCAGCCATCACATGGGGCTGTTTGCACACCAAGGTTTATTACATGAAACTTATTATTCACTCAGCTCAGCCAAGCAGACAGGGCACATAAAAAAGGTAGGTCCCCTCCAAAACTACTGGCAATACTATGATATTTCTTTTGGACATATTCTCCCTTCTTTTGAACATACTGAATATTACCAGTATTTGGAATGAGCAATAACAAGGGACTTTAAATGAAAAGACAAAGCGCTTTCATAGAAATTAAAACATGAGACATCAGCATTGAGAATGGCAATCATTTACCGTGTGTCATTTGGAGGGAAACTTAATCTGTGAAGAACATGAATAGAATTTTTGCTATGCACAAACCCATACACTGAACATGCAAAAGACATTCATTGGGGTTTGGAAGGTGAAACCAATAGACAAAAGGACAGCAACACTCATGTAACTTGGACTTTCTATTTAAAAAAAAAAGGATGGAGAAGGTGTGGTGGCTAAAGAAAATGATGATGGACGAAGGCCTGACCATGGAAACAGGTCAGCAGGGGTGATAGGAGGAGAGAGAGAGAAAAACGAAGAGTGGAGCAGGAGAGAAAATGCAGCGAGAGAGAGATTATCTCTAATCCAAGAGAGAGAGAGAGAGAAAGCGGAGAGAAATTTTGGAAAGCCCCCAGTAGATTGGGGGAGTTGCTGCTGATTTTTCTTTGCACACAAATGTTATAGTGTGATAGCACACATACACAACAGTGGACACCGACTGGAAATGTTCTCCACAGGTTTTACATCCCCTGGCACTGAATTAATTAGCAGGTTTGAGGGTATTTCAGGACAAAGTTAAACCTGCTAGAAAACAAACCTGTAGAAAGAAAGACTCCTCTCAATTGATTTGTTGTACAAGAACGGTGGGCAACCAAAGGGAACAAAAATGACATAATACTGGCGTCGGGCCAAAATGTCATCAGTCACATTTTGGTGAATTATGTTATTTAAAACTCTATTCTGTTGGTCAGTACACATGTGGATTTCATTTGATAAACTATTGATCAATCTCTAAAGCACTGAAAATTGTTGTTTCTCCTGGGTTTGATGCAATTTGTGGTCACCTGAAAAGTAAGAATTTTGGAGATATAATGAGTCTGCCCGACACCAACAACATATACATCATTGTTTGAGCCAACTAAACTAACTCCTTGCACTCTTATTCCTTCTAATGTCTTACCATTAGCATTGTCATGGTATAGTCCATATGTAAATCTGACCATTAAATCCTCTTGACATCAGTGTCACACAGAGACCAAATACTAAAGAGGAGGAGGAATTAACTTTCGCCTTTTCAAATCCTTGGGGAAAAGCGCACAGGTTTCTGGAAACTAGAAGACAATGACAGGCTATCAAGGCACCACTTCCTGCTGCATGGCAAGCGCTCTTTAAAAGAAGCCCATACAGGAGAGTCATTCATGGATGCCTGCAGCACACAGGCATGTCCCATGCCAAATGGCACAACCTTTGCAAACGTGGTGAGCAAAACAACTCATACGAGTTAAAGGGTAACACTGGAGCTATTGTGTGCTCCGCTGTTACCTCTGTGAAAACAACCCCGACAGATGGATAGATGCTCATCATCAGGCACCTTTTTGGCAGGATGCCGAAGCGGGTAGCAGGCGTCTGCATTCCGCTGCAGACAGTCACGGCAAAACAAAAAGACACGGCATTGTCAAAAAAAAAAGGGGGGGGGGGGGTTGCCTCAAAAGAACTTTAATCCCCTGGAGCACGCCATGGTGGAATTAGACGCGCGCTAAATTGCAATATAAATGCAGGACGTGGTGTTACAATTAGGCTTTGATTGCCGACTTAATTCTTTAAAAATGAACTACCTCGACCAGTATAAAGGTAACGTTGTAGCCCGAAGCCGTGTTTCTATAAAGCTTCAAGCTTCCTACCTGTTTCCAACCTGTCCAAACAGGCATTGTCAAGCTATCTAAACTGTCTGCCTTCCTCCAGCCCGCCTCTGACCGTGATCTTGGCTGGCCGCACTGGCAAGGGACATACCGGGTCACTCAGATCCAGCCCCGGCATTCCTGCATGCTCCTGCACTCATGCACGCCGCTCCTGGCTCGGGCTGAATGAGCACATGCACCGCCTGCACCCAAATGCACAATCAACCCGTGGCGCCGACGCAACGCAGATCGGCAACTTTTCTGCATTTTTATTGTCTTCTCTCTATTTGTGTTGTGTGCGCGGCATGCACAGAGCTGCTGGTTGCCTTGCTGAGGGAGCGATGGTAAATTACATCACACTGACAACGTTCACCGACATAAAAGAAGCGAGAGGCTTGTACTTACGATTTGAGGTGGTTCTGTACCGCTGTGGCCATTTTGGTGTAGTATGGTAGAATGCAACGTTGCGGCGCCCGGTATTGTACATGTAATGTAGCTGCTATTTCAATTTCATTCATTCTTTGGGGCTGCGGCTGGAACGGGCAGCCAATGGGAGACGGGAGCGCATGCGACAGCGGAGGGGAAGTGTAGTTCTTTATGCATGTCAACATGAAACATGTCCAGGAGCAATGCACTACAAGTACCGGCGTGGGTAGCGAGTTCAAGGATGCCACGGTCCCGCCTTGGATCTGAAAGGGCAAAACCAACCCACCCAAAGCCGAATTTTAGAACGCATACATGCACTACAGAGTTGACTTGCATGCCTGACTTGCATGCTTGTAGATTAAGTTGATGCCTCTGTGGGTTCGTATATTTCAAAAGTTGCAATAAACCTTAATGATTATTGATAGATTAGTGACCCAAATAAGTAAGTACATTTGCATATTTCTGCCGAAATGAAGACGTAATAGTGTCCACATATTCTTTTTCAGTGCGGTCCTGCATCAGACACCTTTAATTATTCATTTATCGGGAGCAATGAGAAGAGGGCCATAATTGATTCTTTCAGACGTCCATGATTGAGTTACGCTGGAGCCTTCTCTAACTCCCAGCACCCATTTCACGTTACTGTTTTTCTCAGTTGCGTTGGTGCAATTCCTGCATCAGAATTACATTTCACTCAACTACTAGTTCAATTTTCACTATTATTGTGTCACTTAAAAAAATTAAAAAAAAAAACAGTTTCTCATTTGGTTGAACAGGTTGCATGCAAATGCTTTGGCATATCCATGCAAATGATCATTTGCAATTCTCTGCAGTTTCTGTCTATAAATTGCTTATGTCTTATTTTGGAATTTGTTAATTATATAAGTCTTTACATACAACATGGTTAAACAAGTTTTCATAATATGTCAAGCATATTTCTAAACATTTACATTTTCTCTGTCAAACTTGACTTGTTGCAACAATGGACAATGTGTGGAGCATGTTACAAGTGAAAACTGTTGTGATGCAGATGAGAACTTACTATAGGCTAAAATAAGTAGGATGACCGTCATTCCAATACTGATACACTACTGCACACACATTTTTTTCCAAAGAAGATTGTCCTACGTTCACATTTCAAATACTGTAATTTGTGTTTTATGCAAACATATCCTTTCCTTTCAGGATCATAGAAATGGTATGTCTTATAATTACAAACAGGGCAAACAGTTAACGTGGAATAAAAGTATTGATCAATCTCTTGGATTTACTCTTTTACATACACAAAAGTGGAACTTTCAATTTGGAATAGTGCATTTAGATGGATGGATAGATGGATGGACAGATGGACAGACAGACAGACAAATATAGATAGATAGATAGATAGATAGATAGATAGATAGATAGATAGATAGATAGATAGATAGATAGATAGATAGATGGATGGATGGATGGATGGATGGATGGATGGATGGATGGATGGATGGATGGATAGATAGATAGATAGATGGATGGATGGATGGATGGATGGATGGATGGATGGATGGATGGATAGATAGATAGATAGATAGATAGATAGATAGATAGATAGATAGATAGATAGATAGATAGATAGATAGATAGATAGATAGATAGATAGATAGATAGATAGATAGATAGATCATGTAGTTGTCCATTTACAGTATAATCAACAATATAATTGGCAAGATCAATGAACAATGATTTTGAATGATAGTAAAAATCAGAACTGGGCAGTGTGTCAGAACTGTCTCATTATCTGCAACTGACGAATGACGGGAATGTTAAAAAAGAATTATGTCTTAAGAACATTCTGAATTTTTTTCCCATCTGTCATTGTGATCTTCAGGACAGACATTCTGTCAGACGCCCATCTTCCCCTTTTTGTTGCAACAAAAACACGCCAACTGGTGTGCATGTTTGTATGCAGTGTTACTGCATTTAGATTACAAAATCAAATCGCTGTAAAGTAATTGTGACCATGGTCCTTTTAACACTAAGCGGTGGAGAATAGTATTCTGTAGAACAGGGGTGACCAACCTTTTTGAAACCAAGAGCTAATTATTTGGTACTGAGAAATACAAAGTGCTACCAGTTTATGTGAAGACCCTGACCTTGTTATTGAGTTCTCACAACAATTAAGAAACTAAGAAACCAAAATGCATACTGTACACAAACTTGCTCAGCGTGATTAATGTGCTGACCGAGAGCTAAAAGTAATGTGTAGGATTAAGTGTTAAGAGAAGTTTTGTGTTAGTTTGCTTTTTAATAATGATCTATATAAATAAATAACTCGATAATAACTTAGCAAAGCATTTTCATTCAAGTAACCAATGGTTAAGCAGCAAAGGGACAAGCTATCTTTCTTCAGAGGGAAAAAAAAATGGCGGAAGACGACGATGGAAGGGGGTGGGGCACTCACAACTGTAGGACCACCAACGAAAACATATGTTGCCCACCTCTGGAATAAATACTGTATGAATTACATGTACATGTTTGAAGCTTGGTGACAACTTTGAGGACTGGTGCAGAAGGAATCAAATTGTCCACAACATTAGCAAAACCAAGCAGCTCATTGTGGATTTTGGGAAAACAGGCCCCGGAAAGGCCATCGAGACAGTGGAGCAGTAGGCTACTTAAGAGACCAGCAATGAACTAATGGCAGCACATTTGCAAAAAAAGAATGTGCAGCCCCTCCACGATGTGCAGAAAGATTTTGGCCTTCTTCTACTGATCTGTTGAAGTAGTATGCTAATATTTTGCAACTTCTAAACTCACTGTGAAATACAGTGGTGCAAGTCAACATGTAAGATCTTAATCTAATGGTGGCATGCTCATTTATAAGTAAGAATGTTTCTGAGTTCTGTACTTTACGTGACTGTTTATTTTTTCAGAGGACAACTTACTTTCACACTGTACTTTTAAAAATGCAAATCTATATTTCTATCCCATATTTTTTCAAACTAGGATTATTTCTTTTTTTCAGTCTGTGTATGGTACCATCAAAACAACACCTAAGTGAGAATGTTAAAGCCAAGCTTGAGAATTAAAAGGCAGAAAGAAAAAAAACTGTTCACGGCTGCAACATGGACAAGCATGAACCACGGGGTCTCTGACAGTGAGGATGACAAGAAAATAGAATAATGTAATAGTCCTAGTCAACGGCATTATTAAAGAATAGTTTGATGTTGAACTTGTTTGGTCCAAAAATGACTCATGGTGAATGTGATGAGTCTTATGCCAGCCTAAAAACGGCAAACTTGTGACATCCATAAATTCTAAAATAAATAAATGAATATGGTTGAACCCCTACTTGGATTATTTTTGGGACATTTTTTTCCACGAGATTATCGCAGTATTTTAGCCAAGCCAAAACATCTATATGTCAAGAATAACAACTAAACAACGAATTAAAACTACAATATACCTTAATTTACAGTGATTTTAAAAATCTGTTGTAATTTCAAATTTTAACCACGCAGCGGCGCAAACGGACCACTAATTACTGTAAACCGACTTATCGCGTCATCTCGTGCGTCCACATTGGCCCCTCCTCTTTCAACTCAGCCAACACGCGTTGTTGTTTTGGTTGACAACAGGGGTCAGCGCTTTAACTTTTGTTTTCCCCTCCATCGTCACTAACATGCATTAATTATCTGAACCAAGATGTCTGATGTACTCATGACATCAACGGGGGAAACATCTTTGCGTCCAATGCAACCAGAGGAGCGTCCCGACGGTGGACGGAGCTTCCTGTTGGTGGATGACCAGGAAAACCTCCAGGTAAAGTTAGCTAACAATCGCTGCTAGGCTAACGAAAACCAAAACAACTCTGAACGATTTTGTTCAAACACGCTGGATTGCTAAATACATTCCGCTCAAGATCGTTTCCGTGCTAATCTTACTGTATGTGCAAGTCATTTTGTCAAGCTTAAATGCCGACTATGTTGTGGCCATGAAGATTCATGGAAAGTGTATAAACGACTTTGGTCTGAAAAACAAAAAACACGCGAGTTACCTATTCAGCTCTCCTGACCCACAAAAACCGTTTGAGGATCATTGTTTCGGGGACAACGTGAACCTAATTGTATTTCTATCTCAATTTCTCCTCACCAGATATTTTTTATGATCTGGTTGAAAGGGGAAGTAAAGTTACAAAGGAACAGTATATTTCCTAAAGGTGACTCATTGAACAGAAATCAACGTGTCCTACTTTGGATTTCAGTCTTTGTGTTGAGTCTCATGTCAGAAATGGAAAATTTGGACGAAATGTACCGAATCAAGGCTGCTTACAATATGGTGACGATTTGAGACAAGCTCAACAGTTCAGTTTTCATTTCCAGGTATTAACACAGAGATCAAGATTATTTGTTTCGAAACATCACATCTTAGGGAAGCATGTCTTATAACAGGTAGGTAAATCTATAGCAGGTAGACTGACAATAAATTAAAGTGACTTAGGGTTTAGTTCTGAAGAATGATTTGGCTAATATACAACTTCGCCGCTGTTGCCATAAGTAATGGCAGTGTATTTGGGACAATTATTTTGCCACATTCTACCTAATTTTGCAGATAAGATGTCAATTTTGCTGTCATCTTGTTGCCTATCAATGAAGATGAATGAGCAAATTGCTTCTTTTTCATCCATTGGCAGCTGCTTGGGCATCATATTTGTTATGCTGCTAAGTATGCTTTTTTTTTCTGCACAGTCAATATATATACCCAAATCCTAAACCAAGCATAGAACGTAAATGGTATTTATTAGATAATCAGACTTTTTTTCTCTATATTTTACAAGGTATACTATTATTATTTGATTTATATTGTATTTGTATGACTTTATAAATTTAGCTCTGTCTAGTTAAACAGGTTTTGATTAATTGACTCAAGTTGTGTGTCGGATCTGGACATAAATACCTGGAAATAAAATCTGAAATGTTCATGTCTGATACGTGTTTTATGATATAAATCGCAAATGTTTTAAGTTTATTACAAAAAAAGAATCATCCTCACAGTTCCAATACTTACAGAAGTGAATCTATTGTACAATTCAAATATCCGGTGAATGCATTGAAACTGCTCCTATCCCAGTTTAAAATAAAATTTAATTTTCCCTCCAGGTCCACAGTGAATCTGATTTTCTTGAGAGGCTCAATTGTGCAGATGTGGGAGGTGTCAAAGTTCTCTCCATCTTTGGCAACACCGGGGACGGCAAGTCGCATACGCTGAACCACGTCCTGTTTGATGGCGAGAGTGTGTTTTTTACCTCCAAGTCCTCCAGCTCCTGTACGGTGGGCGTATGGGCCGCTTTTGAGCCCTGCCTCAATCTGGTTGCCCTTGATACCGAAGGCTTGTTGGGCGCAGCTGCCAATCAGAACCAGAGAATGAGACTTTTGTTAAAGGTAACTGTACCATACTGTTATTGATTGTCCAATGCTTTTACCCAATATATACATCAGAGGTGCCCACACCACATTGCTACAGTTAACGTAAATGAGAATAAACAGAAGCCTTTAGGATTCCTTCATTTTAATAAGATGTCAGAGAACCTTGCCTGCAGCAAAAAATTAATAAAAATAAAAGATAACTTATTTTTATCTGTTTACATTTAACCAATTGTAAATCATTTGCAAGTTTATTTTTCTATTAATCTTTCATTTTTTAATCTTGTTCAATTATCGCAATGAGTCACACACAGGTCCTATTATACTTAAATGGTGTGAGACTGACGTCAGATCCGTCCGCTCATCTATGCTTGGAATGTTCATTTAACAAAACATTTGCATTGCTGGAGGTATTTTCTCCAAAAAATAGTGGGCAATGTGAAAAGTTGGCAAAAATGATCATCGGTAATTTAAGGTTCCACTGTATTGAGATTACTGTTAGAGCTCTAACATATGACATGAGTGGGTAAATAATGCCATAAGGCATTGGCAAACCATAAAATGCCTTTTCACAACAGTATTTCCAATTATTTATGTTAAGCATCAACTATTTTTCTACTTCGTTCATTGTGTTGTCTATTGGCATGCCTTGTAAGTGACAAAGGTCCTCTCTTCTCCACTCTTCCAGGTCCTGGCGGTGTCAGATATTGTAATCTATCGAACGCGAGCTGAGCGCCTGCACAATGACATGTTCGAGTTTCTGAGCAGTGCGTCAGGGGCCTATATGAAACACTTCACCCCTGAGCTCAGGGCCTTGTCAAACCGCTGTGGTCTGGATGTGCCCCTCTCATGTCTTGGGCCTGCTGTTATTGTCTTTCAGGAGACCACACACACGCATCTGCTGTGCCATGGTAAATTACATATTGAACTATGTATATACAGTATATATATTTGCCTTAAGTCTTCTAGTTCATCCATGTTGTCTGTGTCAGGGAAAAAACAAATGAGCTCCACAAAACAACCTCTGGTGCTCATCTGAGAACGCCGCCAACATTTTTATGCACCACTGATTTTATACAGTATTTTCTGTATGATATCTCAATCTCAGATGTTCTTATTTGTGGCTCAGATTCAAAGGGGCCCGGCTATGCCGACATGCTGCTCCAGAGGCGGTTTCATGAACTTGGCTTGGCAACAGATGCCTTCAGTTCAATCCAGTATATCGGCACCCAAACCATCACGCCTCCCACTGACTACAGCGAGCTGGTGGAGGCTCTCAGACAGCAAGTGCAGAACACTCACACACGTTCTCCTCGTCACCCCGGCATCGTGTTTCACGCTTTGGAAGTAAGAACTGTATTTTGGTGTAAAAATACACATCTATTAGACACAGACAAAGGTTTCTGAACAATGCTTTGGTTTTCACTGTGTGTGTATTCAGGCTCTCAGTGAACGGTTCTGTGGTGATCTACCAGACGACAAACTGAATCTGTACACCTTCTTCCCGGATGAATACTTCACCTGCTCTGCTGTTTGTTTAAGCTGCAAGTAAGTCAGTTATGAAACCATTTAAACACCCTCCCCCTTGCACAGTAGTTCAACAGAGCTATAAAAGCATACAATAGAAAAAAATCCACACGCCCTGTTCAAGTAACAGGTCTTCATGAAATTAAATAAAGAGGCCACGCTCAATTTTTTCAAACTCTTTTCCACCATTAAATGTAATCTGTACAAGTCAATCCAAAAAAATATATTACAGAGGGGCAGTAAAAATAAACACTTGAAATCTTAAATCTGGGGCATGTTTGTACAAAACGGTGAGGGCATGTTTGTACAAAATTGTGAAGCCTGTCCGAGAAGACAGGTCAACTCAAGTCTATCATCTGAAATTTATTTGGAGTTTATCAGAGGCCCTCTAAATAGTGTTAGTTGGGTGGTAACTCCCATTGGACATGAGTTTGAACGTGCTTGGTTAATTTGGAACAGAGCCAGAGCCAATCGTAAATGTGTGTGCACTCTTGTCCAACCGCATTTTTGGTGGTGTTTAAGACATAATAACTACTAGGTTCCTCCTAGCTGTTGGGGTATTGTACTCCCAACATCTTGATCGAGAAATTTTTCTTTGTCAAAAATGTCTCTCCTTTTTGCCTCTGTTGTAAAATGAATAAAGTGTGGCCCATCAGCACTGTTGACCGCAGTACAAAATACACACGTAAGCTATTTGATATCTCGCCAGAAGATTGCAGCTGACCCCGAGGCCATGCTCTGGGCTGCTTTTGAAAATACGCTCCGATCATGCTTTGCCTCTGCACAAACCACTCTCAATTTCAATGGCCTTCTCTCTGTTTGAAGCCATGCCTGGACAATTGTTAACCAGTCTTAGCTGAATGGGACCTTGTATGTGCTTTCGTTTTCCAAATTCTGTTGATAAAAAATATGATGATAAGAATAATTGGGCGCCGCACCTGTGGGGCGAGCAATCTTGTGTTGTTTTATTCTTTCTTTTTTTTCTTTTAAAGCAAGGTCAAAGTACGGTTTGAAAAATTTTATTGTGTGTGTTGGCTTCTTAATCTACACTTATAATTGACTTTGTGTGGGGGTACTGTGATAGCTTGCTTTCCCACCCAGGTGTGCAGATAAGCCCCTCGTGAAAATCCTGTGCCCGTTTGTGTGACCGTTTTTTGTTTTTTTTTTTTTTTTAGTCCAACCTTGTGTTTTGATAAGTTTTTATAATTACTCATTGTGTAAAAGTGGGAATCTGAACATGACAACATCATTCAGCAGCAAGTAGTCTCTTTTGCACTATTTCTTGAAGCCTTCAAGCTTACAAACACAATTCCACAATAAATTCAAAAGATTAATCACTGTGGAGCCACAGTATGTAGAATTGTTGTACCCAATGTAAGTACACATTACTAAGGTTGTCTAATATCCCAGACTTTAATCAATATACCACAGCTTTGGCGGCATAATGAGGTCATGTTTGTGCTGAAAATATTTAGACATTAAATAATGAATATGAAATTGCTCGTGTAGTGAGAAACAAGAAATCCTGAAATGTGAACAATGGAACCTGTAAATTTGAAAACAATGTGTTCCAGAATGCTGGTCAATCTCCCATTTGTTTAGAGAAAAAAAATGGATGCACTGGTGTTTGAACCAATGATAAATGATTTTAGGGGCCTTCATAGGAAATCTGATGGTCGATAATGGATTACTTTCAAACTGTCTTAACTTCAGGGAACTATTTATTGAAGATTTATTTTAGCTTCATAAGAGAATGTGCTGAGCCTGGAAACATTGCCTGTTGGTTTTGCTTAAATAAGAACAAAGATGAGTGAATGTTTAACATTCGTTATCTTAAAAATTTGGAAAGCTTTATTTGATGTACAAAACTATAGGGAACTTTTTTCTTTTTTAAGTTTTCATTTAGCTTTTTAAGTTATACTTATGACATTTTGTTAGAATTTTACAACAAAGATGCTTTTAACAAACTTTGGCATCTCTCTTTTATTATTAATCAGATGGTAGCTAACTTTCAAACTGTGTTCAATTCAGAGAAGTATTCATTTAAATTTTCAGTTAATATTACAAGATATTCCGATGACACCGGGAACACGCCGTTCCTTATGTTTTTGTTTTAGGAAAAAAAAATAAAAGTGAAATGTTAACATTTCTGTTATTTTAAAAAATATTGACCGCTTATTTAGAAAATTACAGGGCGCTTTTTACTGAAGTTTTCATTGAACTTTTGAAACATGCTCATGACCCCGGGATCTCCCTGGACTTTTTGTCAAAATTTTACAAAGATGTATATTGTCTATCATTTATTTCGTTTTTCAACATTATGCAAATCTGAAAAGTTTTCAAGAGATATGCTTCAAGACATTTCAATAAAGATGAGATTGGTGTTTCTATTTTATTTTATTCTATATTCAATGCCATATATTTTCCTTTTAACCGAAAAGGAATATTGACTCCAAATGTCAGTTATCAACCATCCTTGACTCATAATAATATTTACAGCTCTGAAAAAAAAACAACTGAGCAGCCTATCTCTAACTAGAAATAATCCATTCCAAGGTTTCTGTCACCACCTTAAAAAAAACTCTTTAAAATGCACATTTTTAAATTAGAATGTTAACATTTTTGAGTAGAAATCATCAGACTATATAACGATAACCCAAACCCCAAGGTCTGAATTCCTACTTACTGAGTTACTGCTGTGTTATGTAAGTGGCCCTTGTACTAGCCGACTGTAAGAATAGTTTGCTTGTAAAATTTAAAAAAAGCCCCGTTGGTCTGAGTTTGATCGTGCTTTGTGTGGCCTCCAGCATTCGCTGCAAGAATGGAATGAACCATTTGCGAGACCGGGTCCCTCACATGGCAGATGGACTATGCCAGTTTGCACACCAGTACAACAACAAAGTCCTTATCTGTAAGGTATGATAAGATCTTCACATCATCCAATGAACTGAACAGAATCACGCTTGAATTGGTCACTTGTTACACCCACCAGAGGTGCTATGAAGGTGGCAGAGAGGTGATAGTTGTGCCTAAAACCTCGGCGTCCTCCGATAACCCGTGGCTGGGTCTTGCCAAGTTCGCCTGGTCGGGGTAGGTTCCTCTTTACGTTTCCTTCCATCCACTCCTTTTGTGTTAATGTTTTGCTTCTTTTTCAGCTACGTGTTAGAGTGTGCCAGCTGTGGAGTCATCTACCGCAGCAGACAGTACTGGGTTGGGAATCAGGATCCTGAGAGCGGTGTGGTTCGCTCTGAAGTCAAGCACGTATGGGAGGGGGTAAGTCATCCATGTTTTCTCCATGTAATGCAAGATGGGATGTCAAACAATTGAAGAACTTTTACAATAACAACTAAGTGAATTCAAAAATCTAATTCGATATAACCAGTCCGTGGATACTGGGGTCATAAGGTCTGAACCAAGATGTAGTGGGAAATAGTGTAGCAGGTAATCACCAGTGCCTTTAAAGCAGGGGTATCAAATGTACAGTCTGTGGCCCGGATCTGGCCAGCAAGTAGGTTTAATCTGGCCCGCAAGATGATTTGAGAAGCATTAAAAAAAAAAAAAAAAAAAGAATTAGACCGAAACCATGGATGAATAGATAAAAATTCTTACTTTTATAGCTTGCTTATCACTTCAGTGGAATGCTACAGTAGCATTCACGTTAGCCTTTTTGTGCTACCGCTTAGCGTTGGGAAAATCTTTGCTCCGCCCCAGAATGATTCACTATGGGCAGGGGCTCGCTATCTGGCCCATTACCAGACATTCGACTTTGGTCCGTGTTGTATTAAAAAGAATTAGTCCTGTATTTCTTTTTAAATTACTTTGTTGACTGATCAGCAGTTAGTAACACAGCTATTCCGTATTTGATCGACTTCTTTGTGAGTTTTTAACTTCTTCTGTCATGTATGTCATTACTTGGGTTCCACCCAGTGTCCATAATGAGGCACTATAACACCATTTTACTTTCATTTTTTTTGCTCTTCTCTGGAATTTACTTGAATTATCTACATATATATTTTACACCAATACATTTACAATTCACCGCCACTATTCCCTGTGAATTGGGACCAGGTCAACGTGCATAGCAAAAATCTACATAAAATTGACATTTATTGTTTTTAAGTTATATATCATGATTTTACCAGTTCGGCCCACTTTTGAATAACTTTTTCTGCAAGTGGCCTCTGAGCTAAAATCAGTTTGCCTCCCCTGCTTTAAAGGGACGATCAATGGCATACAAACCAGAAACTCAGCTGCTCTCAACACGCGCACCGACATTCAAAACACATTTTGAATGACATTTTTGACATGACAGGACACATTTATTTGCGTGTTATTGAAATCGATGGTGGGTTTTTTTGTTGTTGTTGTTTTTTTTAATGAATAACATTTGTTTTCATCATAAGATGTTTTATAAAACTACAGGTTCCCATTAAATATTTTGCACATGCGTGTAAACCCGTACCTCTGTCGTGTTCCAGTCGGACACTTTCCTCACCAACCACCAGAATGCGGCACAGAGGGTCCTGGATGGGATGAACTCGGTAATCCAGTCAGTGTCAGAATACAGCACTGGTCCTACCAAAGCTGTTACTGCTTGGCTCACTGATCAGGTGGCGCCGCCATACTGGAGACCCAACACGGAGATTAGGGTAAATTCCGTGCAATCTTATACTGTAAATGAAAAGTAGTGAAGTTTAAGCTGTAGAAAGACAATACAAATAGTATACAAAAAGCAGTGCAATTAGGCATAGATGTACTTTTGCTTCAAGTTCAATTCTGGGTATATTACTCATTACTCAAGACAAAAGACAATTTGCATTCATATTTCCTGTGAGGCTGATATGATATGTATTAATATAAGACCCTAATGATTCCACTTTAAACAATACCGTAATTATATATATTATTTTCTTTAATTCCACACCATTCGAGGAAGATTCATCTGTTAGCTACAGAAGCCGAGTTTTGATGCCACGTGTATTTTTATATTGGCCATATTCTTACAAGCACTGAACCACCGTCCGAGTCCATCCTTGTTCACACACCGGAATATTATTAAAATGGAGAGGATCGTGTTAAAGTTAAGATGTCTCCAACTGATTCAATTACTGGGCGGCAGAGTGGCTAGATAGGCAACCGAGTGCGGAGATTAGACAACACGGGAAGGTATTCTATTTGACTCGTTTCTTAACTCCGGTCTTTTGGCATATACAGACATTCAGAAACTTACGGATGCTGTGCAACTTCGGGTGTTTACGGTAAAAGGAACCTGAGCTGCGTGGCGAGGTAAAAGAAAAACAACTGCTTCGAGCGCATTCAGCGTTATACTGGTGAGGCGTTCACTGACCGCTCACAGTGTGTTCTAAAATACACAACTTAACCCGTAACAAATTAATAACTTAGAGATATGAACACAAGAAAATGTGAAGCATTTTGGAAGCTGAGGTTGATTCTGTTTTGCGATCGTTTTTACATCATTGCCAAAGTGTTGGTAACATAGAAAACAACAGAATTCGACCCCAAAATTAGGGAGGCATCCTATACACAAGTGCGTCTTATATTTGGGGAGTTAAGATATATGCCCTTTTTTTCTGGTAGTTTGTGTCACAATGTTACTTGAATTTCATTTTAACTGTCCCTGTTAGCAGTTGGGCTTTGGTGACTCTAATATCGTGGTAGTTTGACTTGAGACAAATGCTGTTGTGTGTTAAGTGTTGTCTTGCGCCCGTTAGGCTTGTCATGGCTGTCAAAAAGGGTTTGAGGAGGCGGAGCGGAAGCACCACTGTCGCTCATGTGGCGAGGGCTTCTGCCACCTGTGTTCCAGCCACAGGATGCCAGTACCAGAGAGGGGCTGGGGTAGCAGCCCCGTCAGGGTGTGTATGGCCTGCTATCGACAGGGAGGACCGCCGGAAAGCAACAGTCAAGGTAAAACACAAACCCGTTGGTGACCTATTCACTCTTGAAGTTCATTCAGGATTACACTAATGACACTGTCATTGAGCCATTTATTTGTTTTAGTGTTTGCATGAATTAGTTCATTTGTGTTCTATGTGTTTTCATGTTTGTTTTCATTTTTTTGAAAATATGTTGATGTCCGAAACTGCAGCAATACAGAACTGAAATGCATAATACAGGTGTGCTTTTAGTATTTGGTCACTCTTAGCTAATTAGAGACCTAGCTCAGTGTAATGCAGTGCAGTTATACTCAGAGCAAACTGCATCTGCAAGATGCATTGGACCACACAATCCCAAAATACCCACAGTGAGCCCTTGATCAATATTAAAAAAAAAAACACACACACACATACCATGCACATTTACCACATTTGTATCTTTGTTCAATGTTAAATATTTCTTATCTACTTTGGAGGAAAGGACCAACTTTAGACATTTGTATTATGTTAGTACTAATGACAGCACATTATGTGTTTATCCCTAAGCTATATATACGCGCATCATGTGTGTTTTCCCTTTTCCTCTCTTTTTCTTAGTGTGTAAAGCAGAGCCTCATGGTTTCGTCGCACGCAGGGTGGCGGAGGTGGCTCAGTCTACTCTAGACATCGTCAGCACCGCTGTGGACTACCCACTCGGTGAGTTTCAGACACTCAAATAATAATCACGGTGTGCATTTTGTTTTCCATTACAGATTTTGTGAACATAATAACAAGAGGCAGAACTAGGGCATGAATGCATTAAGAACACAGAATCTTAAAAAAAATAAAATACCTGACTTCTTCAACACGCATGCATGTCCCCCAACAAGAGAGCCTGCATTCAACAAACCCAAAATTCAATGATATTTGGTTGATTAATTTCACATGTGACTGTAAAAGGACCCAAGAGGCCCAAACTTTTGAATGCAAGCAATTA
The DNA here is from genome assembly GCF_059441005.1 of Hippichthys cyanospilos. NCBI lineage: Eukaryota > Metazoa > Chordata > Actinopteri > Syngnathiformes > Syngnathidae > Hippichthys > Hippichthys cyanospilos. Next base: position 13,763,583 of record NC_142379.1, on the reverse strand, counting down.
AATGAACATTTATTCAACGTCGCCTTGAGCAGTCATCTATAGTAATAAGGATTTTGTTTGTTTTGTTTGTAGGTTTGGTGAAAGGTGTGGCTCGACCAGACTACTGGGTCCCTGATCAGGACATCACCCAGTGCCATCAGTGCTCAAAAGTCTTCACTCCAGTAATGTCTAAGCACCACTGCAGGGCCTGTGGCCAGGGGGTGTGCGGGCCCTGTTCCACGCACCTGAAGCCCGTCCCGTCGAGAGGGTGGGACCACCCGGTGCGAGTGTGTGACAACTGCAACGCCTGCACCGATAGTCTTTAAAGTAAGGCTCTAAATCCCGAGTCAAAATCGACAATCTTTTGCTCTGAGGAAGGTTTGATGTCAGGACCTGGCATGCATTTTTTTACCTTCTGCTTTCACCAGTGAATTCTCCTTCATGTAGTAGCAAAACTGATCAGAGACGAGCGGTCAGCTTCTCTGCAGGTTTCAGCCGCTTTCACTCGTCGCATCTAAAATACCACGACAACAGCTTGAAGCAGCTTTGACAAGTGACCCGTAGAGGAAAAGGGGAGAGCAAATGAACCAGCGGGAGATTTTTACTGCAGCAGTAACCTCTTTTCCAAACATGGCAGTAACTTTATACACCCTCACATTTTATCTAGCAAGGCTCCAAATCACTGGAGAGGATTTTATTGTGAATTCATTAGACACCTGCCTGACATGAATGTCCTTGAGGGTTATGATTATGGATGGAGGTAAATGGTTTAAGTCCCCTTTGAAGAAGTGTGACTATGCACCAGACGTGTCTCCTTGCTGGAAATGCTTGAGCTCGCCCTGTGTGTGCGAGGAAGCCCATCTTTAATTCAGAATTAACCATCAATCTTTAGCAGGCAGCCTCTGTGGGAGAAGTGATATGTTCCATATTGTTCGACATTCCAAAGTGTGAGATGCTGTTCTGAGCAAGTGGCCTCTCTCGGAATCTTAATCATCAAACTGGAATATTAAGTTTTGTTGGTACTTAAATTGACTCAATATCTGTCTATTGTGAGAAATACATAATGTTTGGACTCACCGTATGATTTTTTTTTCAAATAACAAAGTCATCGTATTTCTGTTTGTTTTTAAATAAACAAGGCCAAATTGTCAGACTAAACATTGCAGTCGGTATTATTGCATTCTGGCTCATGGGTGAAATGCCTAACATTTACGCACGAGGGCGCTGCAAGACTTGAAACATAGGATCCCAGATAGTTGAACCCACCATCTTAATTGTCCTGAAAAAATCTCAGCAGGATTTTTCTTTGAGGGTGAAGTCCTATTTGGAAGTAATACATGATTATGTAACTTAATTGATAGTCATTTATTTATAGGGCATCTAATTAAAACGAGATGCAGAACGGATGCTACAGAATAAATGTGTCTCTTGCATTCATTCAGCACTGTGATTCATGTCCAAACTACGACCTGGGGCCGTTTGCGGTCATCCATTTTCAGCGGTTGGCGGCATATATTAATAATAACATTGGACACGGCCCACATGGCCAGTATAAAACTAAAAGATGTAGTGGGCAGAGTGAAAATGAAAGAATTCAATTTTGGAAGCAAACATTGTTCCACACTGATCACAGTGTCCAATTTACGAACATATCACAGTTATCTTCAAGGAACTCCTTTCAAATGCTGTTTGTTCTTGTTTTGTTCTGCTGCTTTTCAGTGCAGAGGTGGATCAAGTCTTGGAGGATTCAGAGCCATTGGCCACCCCAAAATCTTAAAAAAAAAAAAAAAGAGCCTCACATTCAACACAAAGATTATGTCACTCTTTTTTTTTAACAGTAACAAACCATGTATACAGTACTTTATTGCTTAATTGAGTTTAGCGTGTTCAATAAGATGACAAATTCTAAAGTGGTCTGCTGGAGCCCCAAGCAGACATTGCCCCAGTGCATTTAGGCATTTCATCAAGTAAAGTCAAGTCAAATTTAATATACTAGCCCTTCATCACAAAAGAGTCCAAATGGCTTCACAAATCCACAACGGCATCCCCTGAATCAAGCTCCCACAAGGACAAGAAACAACTAAGAAAAACAACAACAAAAAACATCTGGGGAAAATTTTGATTACAGTACTTTATATACTTATGAGTTTTGTTTTTTCTCTTTTTTTATTTTGCGATTTTTCCCTCCCTTCCGGATGAATTGCCCCTTTTCATTATTTTTCACAATTTTCAGGATTAACCCGCAAAAAGGAATGCTCTTTCAAAACGCGATCTCCACTTTACCGTAGTGAGCCTTTAGATGGCGCTCAATTAGCCATTTTGGTTTTTTGTGCAAGCAGTTCTGCACGCACACGCCATCAGTCTGACTTTCATCTACTACGTCAACGTGACGTTTTGTACGTGGCAGCTGCAGCAGCCTAAACAAATCCGCAGGAACCATGAGTGAGTAAATGTCATTAATCACTGTAATTACTTCCTCCTATGGCAACATTCAATATGCGCAAGTAATAATCCTGTTTGGGACAAATACTATACTGTATTTGCTTAACTGGCGAGTTTAACGTCTAGTGCAAACAATTTGATAAATACAGCGTGTGAATAAATATATAAGAAGTGCTCATGCCCTGCGTGCGTGTGTGTGTGTGTGTGTATGTGGGGGGGGGGGGGGGGGGGGGGGGGGGGGGGGGCAAGAGAGGGACTAAAGCGACTGTGCTTGAGTCCCCAGAAGGCCGACATTGTGTTTTCAGCAGCGCTCATTGCTTCAGGCACTCCGGGTTTGTATGTATGGAGGTACATTTTGCTGACACCAGCACTTTCCAGATGGTATGAATTATTATTTATTTTTTGCTGCGTAGCCATGGCAACTGAAGCTCTCTTTCCTGCGATGTCGGCTGCAGACTAACGCGCGCGCGCACACACGCACACACACACGCACATCCAAACACCCCGCCAACTGCAAATAGGCACACGAATTGTATTATATTACTTTATTCATCTTTTGTACAATGCAATTATAATACAAATATGTAGGTTTAAATACAAAAGAATCTGTAAATAAAGATTAAAAATAAACTCCACTGTTTTCTGTTACCATCACTAAACTAGTTTTACAATCAGGTTCATGAGGTCATTTAGTTTGCTTTGTTGCAATAACCTACATATAATTTAGAGGGCGTGTAAACAAGTCCAGTGAAAGAATATAGTTTTAATGAACAATAAAATAGGATCTTGTTTTGTATATTTGGATTTGTTGGGTTGGGAAAAATAAGATTTGTCACCAAAAACACAAAAAACAAACCTGATAATTGGGAACTTCTTGTCTTGGAAAGATTTAATTTTCAAAGACAGCCTATCAAATAGCATCACTGCCATGTTGAAACATATTTTATAAATTAATCATACTAAAACAAGCACGGAACTTCTATTGATTTAGAGCACCTGAAAAAGTTCTCCATTAAAAATATATCTTCATTGTGGCAAACTTTTTCAAAGACTTGATGACCTTAGCGGCATTTCGGTTTCTACATGAAAGGAGTCTCGCTTGTTTGGTAAATCTTGCTTAACAAACTGTAAATATGGAATATGCTAAAGTTGTAAAAATAATTATTGAAAACGCTTTCCTTTACGAGTAGAGTAACATGAATTGGGGGTGTCTGTTTTCCACACACTGGTTCCTTTTCTTGCCATCGTTGTGCTTGTTCTCCATCTCATGCTTTAATTCTCCTTCTGATGTTCACAAACAGCTAATCCTCTGGTCTCCATCTTTCTAACTGTTCTATTACCATCTTCCATCATCATCAGCCCCACAATTTATGTGTAGAACCATTGCAACAGACTGACGAATCAACTCAATGAAGCAAAATTTGATTCAAGTCTACCCTGTAATTGAACACATGAATGAATATTGGAAGGTAGTGCATCACATTTGTTGTCCTTGAGTTTTCTGCAAGAGGTGGATGGCTATTGTGAAGTGTCTGTTCAGGAACACCAGAGCAGCTGAAATGTCCGCCAGAAATAAAGTGAAGTTCCATTGATTTGTCTGGAAAAAGCCCAAGTGTCCACTGTATAGGTGGGAGCATCATGCCATTATATACACTTGCGAGGCAACACAATACATCTCATTCATCGCTATTTGGTTCCTGTAACATGCCCGGACGCTCTATTGCTGCCTAACTAAATAGATGACCTGTGTGGTCCTGTTTGTTTCCCAAGTCTTTCTTCAGAGTTCAACAAAAATAAATACTGTATGCGGGATAAAATATCTTAAGGAAACACTTAAACATTCTGAATTGAAGTCAATATAACTTGTGAATGTAAAAAAATACAATAAATAAAATAATTTTGGCAATAAATCACGACTACTGCTCAGTGGGTCCTCCTAAGTACAATGAATATAAAATGTCAGCACATCTGTTCAAATGCCACGAATTTGTGATATAAAAAATGAGACTAAGATAGATGATTTCAAAATGCCAGTTTTAATGTGACCTATGACCTTTACAAGTAATTGAAAAAAGAATTTGAAGGCTAGGTAATAATACCTAGGTAATTATTAATCATGTAATTATATTTTATCATAATGATAATAAAAATAAATTTTAAATATATATATATATATATATATATATATATATATATATATATATATATATATATATATATATATATATATATATATATATATATATATATATATAAATGATTTTCTATTGTCTGTTCTTTTCGTGTCATATTAGATCACTTTGGTTTCTGTAGTTTTAGGTTAGTTTTTATCCAATCAGAATTCAGCAAACTTGTGTCACCAGGCTGTATGAAATCTGCCCGAGATCTTCACAATCAACAGTTGCGGCGTCTGTGCACTGTGAGTGAACGGGCACATAGAGCTAATAGACAGTTGCTATAGCCAATCAGGTTACAGGGTGGCACCAAGGTGCCTTCTAGACAGCCTCAGGTTGAACGTGACATGTATGCGATGCGATTGGATACTTTAAGGGTGAGGGGGGCAAGGACAAGCAAACAAATGCCCACCTATGGAATTTTCAGCTGCTGGTCCATTTTGTTGGACAAAATGTAGACATACATGTATGCCTTTAGTGATGTGTTTTTAACTGCAAATTCCTGCCCCATAGACATTTCCTGGCCTTTTCCATACGTTGTGACCAAAATACAAGTCAGTTAAAGATATTTGTGATAAAAAGCATGTCAGATTTCAACTTTTGACTCGTAAACGCGCCCTTTCCTACAGGTACAATACGGGTTTTTGTACAAAAGCATGCAGTTCTAAAAATAGCTCTTTTGCGCAATTGAGATTAACCCTATTGGCAATGTGTATGTTCAGGATTATCACCACCTTAACCAAATTGTGTCAGTTATTTTTACTTTTTTATTGGTTAATCCAGGTCATGGGTCACATTAACAGTTGAAAAACTTTTGAAATTATTTAACTCAGTCTAATTTTAATAATCTGTAATGAAAGTGTTAACATTTTTTATCCAATGTACATGTTACATATACCCGCTTCCCACAATTTTGCCATTAATGCGAGTTTCAATCTGGTGATCAGTCAAACTAAGAATTCTTCCATTTCTTCATCATGTATTCTCCTAGAAAACAAGTACAGCCAAAATCATTCAATAGGATTGGAATGCATCTGAGTCAACTTTGAAAGAAAGCAAGCACTGAGCATGTCGCTCTGTGACACGGTCAGTGTGTCAAGAGACTCTCAGCCGGTAAAGAAAGCAAAGCCGGAGTGAAGACACAAAAAGAGGAAAGAAGCAGAAACAAGGTGATGTGGCAGGATTTAGATCATCGCATGATTCGGTTGAGACGTGAAAAAATCCCAGTGGCAGCCCGGCGATCTGTAAATCTCTCATTGGAGCCTCAAGAAAGCAACATCATTATTGTGGCGATACTCCATTTCGGAGCTTTTAGTTGGACGCTAGCCGGCTGCCACGACATTTCTGGACCTGCATACCGTTCAAAGCAAGGATGCTTAACCTGGCACCATGCTTTCTCCTTTGTGCCTTCAGGGCTTGGACTACCACGTTGCACCTCATCTTAGAGCTCTATCTCAAAAGTCTTCTGCAGGTTGTTCGAAAACGGGTTGGCCGAAGTGGCCGGACTTTTGTTTCCAGGTGCCTGAGCTGCTGGTTTGGCGTTGGTGCTCTCGAGCGCCGCCCACTTGGCCTCAAAACGCTCGTCATCTTGGAAAGTGGTGGTCACAGGAGCAGTCAGCTGGCTGCCTTCGGGCGGCCAGCTACTAGTGCCGCCACCGTTACCGCCGCTGTTCGAGTTGCCATTTTGAAGGGCCGCTGATGCGCCCAGGTGTGACGGGAGACCATTAATGGCTGTTGAAAGTGGAGGGGTGGATGAGAATGGGGTGGAAAAGCCTCCAGTGGGCATTCCTGAGTAAGCGTGATGGGCGCTGCCTGTTCCGATGGAGCCCACTTTAGAGCCTCCGACTCCAGAGCCGATGGCGCCTCCGGTGCCAGATGAGCCTGTGGCCGTGCAGAAGACATTGGCCACCATTTGCGAAGGCGTGATCCCGACGACGGGTACGCTGACATTTGGGTAGGTCATGCTGCTCGCCAAGCCTGGCATGTAGCTTTGCATGGGAACAAAAGCCGGTTGGACAGGCTGGCTGGCGAACACCCCCACAGGAGCTGAAGTAGCGTCGAAGGCCATGGGAAATGGCTGCAAAATGCTTGGGAGTGAGCCTCGGGGCCCCTGGAGCGAAGGTTGGATCATTGGGGCTCCTGACATACTTGGACCAGACATGGTGGGGATGGACATTGACGGCAAAGACATAGGAGGACTTGAAATTGGAGGGCCAGGTATGAGGGGGATGGATGATATGGAAATCGGCGGAACGGGCATCGGTGCCTGAGCAGAGGGAGCGGGGGGGCCTGCGATGAGGGATTTGGACATTGTGCCAAGAGTGGACACCGGGGCCATACTCTGCTGACTCGATACTGACGGCGGCCCCGGAATGGTGGGGATGGTTGGACCCGGCGGGGGTGTTTGCTGGGATCTGACTGCCTTGGAGACCTCCTCGAGCCATCTCTCTGCCTCGGAGGGGGTACGTTTATGTCCGCTTTGCATCACCGTGGACACCGGAGGAGGAGAATGGAGAGGAGGATCTGCCTGAACCCAAGAAGATGGAGCTAAAGGGATGAAGAGAAAGATTTAGGGCACTTATGTAAGGGAATAATCCAGAAATCAACTCATGTTACGTATGATCGAAAACGCTGCTTGTTACCCTGCATCGGCGCTGGAGGAGGGGGCAGGACTGGAGGCACGACGCAGGTTGGCAGAGCGCTCGCAGATGGGCAAGGGTTGGAGAAAGGGTCCTCAGACGGCTTAGTGAAGGAGGTGTTGATTTGGCTACACAGATCATTAATATCTCCCTCCCCAGACAAACCCATGTCCACCTCTAGCACTAGCAAGAAAGGAGCAGAAAACGGGAAGAAGGGAGGATGAAAATAAGGAATGTGGGAAGGATCAACCACGAGATGAGAATTGCAGTGAAAATGTAATTCCCCATTAATCGATTAATCAACAGCTAATCATATATGTATGTTTTAATAATTGAGTAATTATATAGAGCCATTGTTTAACTTAAAATTGTCCAAATCACACGCTTTCAGCCCCTCAGCAGTAAATACATTTGTAGTCTTTCATGAAACAGGCTGATTTTGTGTGTGTGTGTGTGTGTGTGTGTGTGTGTGTGTTCAATCAAAATAACATATTTGCAGACATCTGCTTTTACTTTGGGTGGTATTGCTTGACTGTTGTTGTTGTTTTTAAATCGCTAAACAATGTCAAATAAACAACAGTTATTGGTAAATAAACAGCAACCAGGGAAATTCATTTTCTGTTACACTTTAATGCAAAATAAAAATATTAGATTGGAATAATCAATTCTAAAGTTTCATGGAGTCTGTATTTCTACATCAAAATGTTTTTCAAATACTGTAATGCGGTAAAAGGATGAATTTATTTGGCTGTCGTACTGCCATAAAAAGGCTGAGGGAAAGTTCCAAACATAGGCAGGTCTTACTGGAAGCTACTGTTTTAACGACAAGAACCTTCAACTCACCAGGGTTCTTGGCCTCAAAGTCAGTCTTGCGTTGCAGTGTGGATGGTAGGTCATTGAGGCGAAGAGACAGCTGTCTCTTGAAGGGAGAGTTTTTCTGACTGAGAGCTGGAAATCCCCGGAATGAGCCCTGACGCACCAGTTGCTCGATGGGTGCGTGGCGGCGAGGGATGGCATGAGGTCCACCAGGTTCTGCTGCGCCTTCGGGTGGCGAGGCCGTACCGGGCGGCAGCGCTGCATGAACAGAGGGCTGGTCTGGTAGGAAGGAGGGTGGGGCATGAACAATACGCACGAGGTACATCCCATTACCACACCAAATAGGCGCAGTTTAATACATATGATTTATATGAACACCATTTTAATACAATGTTGTTAAACGTAAGGTTATTGTGGTCAACAAAAACTCATGAAGTAATACTAAAATTGAAAATACATGTTCTTTACCAGAATAAAATAATAAAAATGAGAGCACAGTAGTTGAAAAATTAGGAGAAATACATTATGTTCATAAAACAAATTTAAAACTGTAATTATAGCAAAAGTGCCCTTTGTTTTCATCTTCATCAATTTTAAATGTATTTATTTCGGTTTTCCTATATGATTGAAAATGTTTCTACTTCGTTGATTTCACTTTTCACAGCATTTTCACATCAATTTGAATGTTGCCAAGTTGAAATCGGTACTTTCAGGGAAAACATTTTTGAAATGTTTGACAAATTTACCTTATTGCAACGTCCACTAATCCCTTATACTCATACTTTTACAATGTGAGCCTTATGGCTGCTTGGAAATGAAAGTCGAGACCTTAAAGAAGTTGTGTTTGTTGAAATCCCCAAAGGGACATCTTTGAAAATTCATTTTTTAATCAACAACTCTAAACTAATTTCCCCAACATAAGCCCGCTTTTGTGAAAACACATCACAAAGATTTACTGTAGATATGTAGACCAGGGACCTCACCTTTGTTCTTTTCTTGTAGTTTGTCATCTCGTTCACTACCACTGCCATGTTGACTGCAGGCAGAGTTGGCGCGGAAGGAGCCTTCACGTACAAATGATGTGCGGCTGGCATCGAAGGATGCCGTCACGCCGCACTCCTTCTCTCTACGCTGTTTCCTCTCCAAACAGGCAGCAAAGGCACAGCCCACTGCATGACTTAGTCTCTCTCCCTGATGCGGCAGAAATAAAAACATCTTAAAACGATCCCAGGTGTGTTGACTGATGGTGAGATTTCATCGAGTCAACTGACTGTCATACTTTGACGTGCAACACAATCGACACAAAGAGGATCAGATTAGTCTGTAATTATCCCACTTAGATCTCATGTTGTTTAACTTTAAGATACCCTGAGGAAATCATCCAAACAGATTACACTTTGTTTCCCCTCAACGAATTTTCCCTGTGCGGCAATCAAACAAACAACACAAAGCCATTCGGTTAAGAATAAGCAGATATGCCAATCGGGGTGAAAAACCTTGTTTGATAACCCTTTTTGTTCTCCGGTTCTTTGTGAAATGAACATCATCAATAATACCTTCACAACACACGTCACATAGTTGGGTTGTTTCAAAAAATAAAGTCATGCCTTCAGATTTGTATGCTACTTTTGGGATGTTGGAGGAAAACAAAAGATGGAATTAATTTGTGTGTTTCTTGCTTACGTATCATATGAAGACAACTGTGTATCGTCTCGTGTTTTTTATGTTGACTATACTTGTAACATGCTGCCCCGCTGCTATTATTTCATGTTATTTACAGATCTCATGCAGCTAATAGCATCCTGCTGACACAGCCACATGAACCAGATTAGGTTGTAGGGTGGGAACGTGGCTGTAGTAAAGGTAATTACAGCTACATAGAGGCACCATCTGTTATTAATTTTCTTTTGAAGGGATAATAACAGTAGGTGTCTATTTTCATTGCTGAATGTGATGACTTGATTGTGTTTATTAGAGTGGCAGTCAGTATTTGAAAACTAACAAGTGGGTAAATATTTTGTTCAACAAATGTACTGTATCTTAAAAGCCTTCGTTAACGCTTTCCTTTTGTCTAAAAAGATTTGTAATGAAACGGCCTAAAACCTTTGACTGCCTTTAACATTGAAAGAATAATTGTAGCATATAGTCAGATTGGTTGAGATGAAGAAGCTTGCAGCTGAGCTCACCGAGTCTTTGAGAGCCATGAAGCAGTGGCACATCCAACGTCTAGTGGTGCCATCTCTGCAGATGTAGGAAAACGCCTTGTCATAATTTCGATCAGGAGCACAAAAGGAGACTTTCTCTATGGTCTGGTCCACAATCAGGTCCTGGAAAAATGAAAACAACAGTGAGTCAAGTCGCACATGAGATGGCAGCAGATTTAAAAAGGATCAAAACTTTACAGTTGGCTTTCTATCTGTTGTTCAATTTAACAGTGACTACAGTTAAGCAACTCGGGGTCAAGACTGTGTATTGCAGCATACAGCAATATGACTGACAAATTTCTTTCCTGAGACAATACTTGGGTCAAGCGGAGAGCTGAGTAAACTGATACCTACTGATACTCTCCCTAGAGGTGAAGTCCTTTTCAGTCCTACCTATAATAGTCAGTAACAAGACTGTTGACACTGGGCCCTCTTTAAATCTCTGGGATGTTTGCTCCACTTGCCTTTCCTTCTATGAAAGGTTTATTCTGCCTGACTCAGTGTCTACAGAAGAGACTTGCAGGGGGGTATCTCTTTCTTCGTGTATATTTAGGGGCCCTGAGCTCACCTCTTTGACACTTGAAAAACAAAAAGGCAAGAACAACACAAGAGCCGAGCGGCAGATGAAAGCAACAAAGAAGGACAGGAGCTCACACACACACATGCATCCCTTTTGGCCTCAGAAAACAAAGAAAGGGGTTGAAGACAAGAGAGAGAGAGTGAGACAGAGAGAGAGAGAGAGAGAGAGAGAGAGAGAGAGAGAGAGGGTGAATAAGGACAGGAGAAGAGAAAGTGGATAAAGAGAAGAAAGAATAACGGGCCATTCACTGCAGCCAGGGAGTGAATGCAGGGAGCTGCTGGTACCAAGGTGAAAGGCAGTTCAGAGCAGAGTGGCTTCTTTTCACACAACTGACTGTGGTCATGGGATGTGCACTTTTGAGGCAACAAACACCAATATGACCGACAAATTTCTTTCCTCACACCTCGATCAAGTGCAGGAAATTTCATTGTGTGGTATTACTATATTTATTACTACAATAAAACTCTTGAATCTTGAATAATCAAAAAAGGAAGTCAGTCAGACAGTCAGACTTGTTTTGTGTGTGCGTGTGTACACGTGACTCCAAAAAGCATGGAAGAAGAGCAAGGCGACACGAGACTGTGTCATCTATCTATAGGAAAGGATTTGAACTTTGCTATCTAGGGGTGCATCGTGAAGGTCATGTGTCTCACACGGAGACAGTCACGCAGTGGTTTCAGAGTTTGTGTTTCAACTCCATCATTGATCGAGACTGACACAGCGAAAGAAGGTCTTGAAGAGCAACGGGGATATGAAGATCATAATATATAATATAATAATATAATATCAGGGCTGGGAAATAAAAGTTGACCAAGTCGGCTAAGTTCACTTTAAAAATAGACAAAGAATAAGCGCCACAAAGCACTGTTCAATTATTGCAAAGTGGAAAAGTCATACCACACCATTACTAAATAAAAGCTTGCTTGTTGTACTTAGTAGTGAAATGGTTGATTCAATCACTTACTGATTTAGTGTTTAGTAGTCTTTGATTAAGGCAATTATCAGCACACGCAGCTTCCCAAAATAAAGGAAAGAACTTCCCCAAAACGACACACAAGGGGTGTTTTATCTGATCATATAACCTGTCACTACAATGAGTACATAGTGGCCTGATATTAGGTGTTCATATTCAAACCAGGAGGGGGAAGTCAACCACAAAACATGCACAGTCTGAACAAAGAAAAGAATAGCAGGAAGTTAATGACCGAAAAGTAGCTAACAGCCAGGCTCCACCCTCAAGTTTACTCGTGGAATATTGTTGAAGCAGCATCAAGTGTATTTAAAGACACTATTGGATGTGCAATCTACATAAGATGATGTATGCATTAACTAAGTGATCGTCAGTGTGACTGTTTGTTGACCTAAAAGGGTGATTGCTAATGCTAATCATAAATGCTAACTGGTTAGTCCGAACCCCGTTTGGGTCCCACCGCCTGTGAAGGATTTGCCTCTATAAACTTCCTGGAGAAATTTTGTTTACATTTTCTGGTTTTGCTCCATTGTGCATCTGACAATGTCACATTTGTATGGTACAAATTGAAAAGAAAAGACTGAAAGTCAAAATGTTATGTAACTGGCCCAAATAAACTGCCTTTTATATTAATGCATGGTTTATTTGCCTTCATGTAAAGCCCTTTAAGCGCCATATGGTGTAGCTAAAAGCGCTTTATAAGTGCACTCCATGTAACAACTGTTCAGCACATAGATATTACAACAATAGGTAATCCAAATTCATTGGAAACAACAGATATGTTTTAAAATACCCTATAATGTTGCATTTGGAAAAGGATATGCGCTGTTTTGAGATTATGAAAATAATTTTGTGACTTCAAAGATTCTTATTTCAAATCATCTTTTCCCATTCAAATGAAGAGAAATGCCATTAATCCGTTCCAGCCTCACCTCACCCATATCTATTTATTTATTTTTAAGAAAAATGGCACTCTGTGATGTTTTACTGAAAAAAAAAAAACTATTATGATCACATAACATAGGAAACAAATGTGATACAAACTGAGGTGATAACATAACGAAAGTAATAATGAAACAGTTTGTTCCTTTCAATTCATTGTGAAGGCAGCTAAGATAAAAAGATATACAATTTACACAGCTGTATTTTAATTTCATTGCCCACTCTGGGACATATGGATCAGAGGCTGCGGAGCAGAAACGGATGAAATGTTTTTAAGTTGTGCCATGGGGTTACTGGCAATGTGATGTTGTGCGTGTGTGCTCGTGTGTGTGTGTGTGTGTGTGCGTGTGTGTGTGTGTGTGTGTGTGTGTGTGTGTGTGTGTGTGTGTGGTCTTCCAACAATATGGAAAGGAGCGTAAGGGTCTTCTCCATTGAAGTCACTCTCCCCCTTTTATTCTCTGCAACTCTTTAGTGTGATCTACTTTCAAAAGAGTCCCCGGTGAGCTGCACTCACAGTGAGGCCTCTCAGTCACCAGACATTCCTCAAGTGCATTTTTATGTCTGAGCCCCTCCTCCCGCTAAGCACCTTTTGGCAAGACGCTAGGACCAAGACGTGCATGAAATGTGAGAAAATGTTTGAATTTAACGCTGCGAGTTTCACTTTATTGACTACATCTGCAGGGTTTGGTGCCTTACAATATAAGAACAATAACTCTGCCTTTGCAAAGTTAATAATGCTTACTTTTAGTGACAGTCAAAGTGGTTATGAGTTATGTGGATTTAGATATGTAATGTCAAAGGGCATTATGTCATACTCAAGGCTGATGTCTTCTCTGTCATGCAACGTTAATAAAATATTAAAAACAGCTGTCAGTATGATGTACAGGGTACTTATAGACTCAAGCAAAACTACAAATTATACAACCACCATCATATGGATTGACAACTTAAAAACATGCTTACCTTCGTTTTATCATCCACCACCCTGAGTCCATCAGCTGAAACCCACAATACTGCCTTCACTGTTTTTTTTCCACTCTGCAAGGATCAAAAATCAAAAGAATGAATGCTGCACATTCAGGATACTCATTTACCTGTCTGATTAATAAACTCATTCTAGCAGTGATATAATCAAAAACTATTCTTAGCATGCCAAGGTAATAACAATTGCCAAGGTAAAAAAAAAAAAAAAAAAGGCAAGCCTAATGATGTAAAGTTACAACACGGTGTGGGTGAAAGAGTGAGGACAATCACACAAAATGCTCTTTCCAAACAGCCCATGGACCACGCAAGTTTGGTTGGGCCTTAATATACTAAATTAGATTTGTATTTTAAAAAAAAGTCTGTGGAATTATGAACATATGAGTCAGGGAAACGGAAAGAAGGCATTAAATAATTGTCTGAACCATTGTGTAGCAGCCCCAGTTATTGCATAATCCCACAGGGACAGAACAGACAGGAAGCAATTTATGGAAGCAGGAGTGAAAATGGGAACTAAATGAGGAGGTAGGCGAGGGATTTATTCATATTCGTTTTTACAAAAAAGTAAATGTTGAAAATTCATTGTATTGTATAATATAGTTGCGTGCATTTCAAACACACAATGTTTTCTCGTTACGTATCATCCATAATAAAGTATAAACACTCTGCAGTACATCGCCGAACAAGGCACACAGCAAATATGTTGGTTCTGACATGGACCTCTACAAAGTGGGTCACGGTAGGCATACGCCTTTATTATAAATGTTTTCACCACCCCGCTGGATTTAATGAGTTTTAATATGTGTCATTGTCTCTAAGAATACTCCCAATCCATACTGTACATGCAAGTCTAAGCCCATATTGATATTTTCTTCTCTGCTGAGAGTTGGATGATCAATCTGATAAATGGTAAAGCAAAGGTAACTGCAGAGGGTATTGAATGTCTGTGCGTGTATGTGTGCATCCTATACTCACAATTTTAAGCTTCTTCACCGCCTCCTCGCATACATGCATCCCTCTGGACTCCTCCACCTCCACCAAGCCCAGGTACTGCACATCAAAGAATGTATGTTATTAAAAAAAAAATCTATTTCATTGACTTGCTTTGGTGCCTGTAACAATAATGCAGTTACAATGTCCATTGAGGAGAAGACAAAAGATGAAACAGAAATGATTCAAGCGTCTACTGAGCAATTCAGGTATTGGTATAGGTGCTATATTGTGTTGATGTTTGTAATGATGCTGGGACAGAAAAGTGGTCAATTACCGATCTGAGAGACTGACAGTAATCTATCTCCCTCCACCCAGAGAACAAAATGCGACAACAAAATCAAAGAGCTTCAACCTGATTTGGCCCAAAACTCAATAGAGATAGGGTCATGATTTTTATTTTCTTCCCCTTTGGAAATGGGGCTGAACGATAATGCAAAATAATCCAATTGTGATTTTTATCCCCTCAAAATTGTGACTGAATGCAACTATTTTTTTCAAGGTCCTTTTCAAGTATTTTTCCCCCCCAAAACTAATTTATTAATTCACTTTTATCACCGTAAAATATATCATATCAATTATATAAATGACAAGGGCTAGTTCTCTAATTTAAGTTCATATTTAACATAAAATACTTTGACATAGTCTTGCACCAAGACCAGGGCCACACATAGATATAGTACAGTGTTGTTTTTTTTTAAATAACCTCGCAAAACAAAAAAAGATCAAACATTTTGAGAGCACTCCTTTCCAATAGTCTTTATTTAGAGCAGGGGTGGCCAAGTTCGGTCCTCAAGAGCCACAATCCAGCCTGTTTTCATTGTGTCTCTTCAACTAACACACCTGATTCAAATGATTAGCTCATCAGCATGCTTTGCACAATCCTGATAACGACGCTGATTTGACTCAGGTGTGTTGGTTGAAGAGATACATTGAAAACAGTCTGGATTGTGGCTCTTGAGGACCGAACTTGGCCACCCCTGATTTAGAGCCATGACATCTCTGCCTGCTTGCCCCCAGCGGCTCCTCCCTCCTCCCCTCCTCCCCTTCTTGATGCCTTTGCAATTGGAAAATTGAGTTCTCACATTGCGATTATATTGTAATCGTAGTAATCATTATAATATAATATAATATAATATAATATAATATAATATAATATAATATAATATAATATAATATAATATAATATAATATAATATAATATAATATAATAATCATTGGTAATCCAAGTAATTGTTCAGCCAGGTTTTGGAGATATTCATTAGCATTCTCAGTTAATGTAGTATGTCATGGCAGTGCAAGCATTTAAAAAAAAAATCAAATCAAATCAAATATTCACAGCTAAAAACCCGAGCTTTTAATTTTTTACACATTTTAGATATGAATCTGATAACTCGCAAATGTTACTGTACTGATATTGCAAGCATAAACAAATGCTTACATTGATTGAAAGTGTATACACACACACTGATGTCTACCCAAACAACACACCTTAAGAGGTTGTTTTCTATTTAGGCCAAAGTAAATGATAATTTTTATGAATACAATGCTTCTTACTTTAAAGTGACTGCCAGATGTTGTCAACTTGGCTTCTGAATGGTTTTTATGCATATTATTGTGGGTATATCAAAAAATGAAGAACGCACTTTTGCGTGAGGCCATGGGAACAAGCAGCGGATGTGCATTTGAGTGCTATTTCACGTTTTTTGCAGCGGCATGTGAACAGGGATTGTTTCATTTTAGCATCTGTGTGAAAAACAAGAACTCCCATTTTTTACTAGATTGTTCTTTTGTAAATACAACCTACCATCTGGTTTCTCTATTCCAGACATCTTCATTGTGTGCCTCCTCTATTTGATACTGCATTATTCTCAGTTCATAACTCCTTGAGTCTCTTCCTCCCTTTTTTCCATCTTCCCATCTCACCAACAGTCATTTCCAACAGCCCCCTCAATCCATAACTCAATGAATGTCATTGTTTCTCCAGATCTCCCTTCTGAAGCAGAGCTTGCCAGGCAAAAGGGACCACTGCCTCTGTGTATGCTATAACTTACAAAAAAAATTAAAGGCCTGTGCTTTTTCTTAATGGCAAAATAATACAATCTCTATTTCCAGTGGTTAGTTCCACAAGGATATATCATAGAAGGTTCAACCCTCTGAACCTCTACAGAATTTGCTTTGGCTATGTATTAGCCGCCATGTGAGTCTTGTCATTGTGATGAATCTTACCATATGATGGTCAAGATGCCATGATCAAAAAAATCATCTTCAATATTCATACTACTCAATCATTTTTTGGTGGTTAATGGGGACCGAAAACACCTCGCAAAAAGTTAGATCTTCGAACTAGAACCCCCCGCAGTAATTTTCAAGCATGTGTATGTGGGTGGCAGAATTGTTTTAAATGTGAAAAGTATTTATACTTCACATATTTGAAACAAAGATTATTGCAGTACAATTTCATTAAATCTTTTAATTGTTAACCTTCTACCGTAACTGTACTGTTTCCATCCCTTGGCCGTAGTGGGCAACTCAGAGGGCCGGAGTTGCCCTTGAAGGAACGGCCCTCGGAGGTCAAACTAGGGGGGAGTCCGTTGCCAACCAAACATAATAACAAAGAAGCAGAGTTTACACTTGAAATTCCAATTTATTACAAAAGCACCTTAGGTAACATCTTTCCAACGCTTTCTTTCGTTTGAGTTCAAGCTCTCACTTGCGCATGTGAGCTTCATGGACAAGACTGGCTGGACTGTAAACTCTGCTTCAATGTCATTTTTACTAATTAATGTAATGGCCACCATTGCCACCGAGGTCCAACATAAGAATTCCTACACAATACAGTCAGAAAATATTCCAATTTATACATTAAAATCAACAGAAATGACCCAAAAAGAAAAAATGTCAAAATGAAAACAAAACGTTTCCAATGGTAATATAATATGGTCAGAACCTTAGTGGTTGAAAAGTAAAATGCTTTGTGGTATTTCACATCATATTCATCAGCGATAAATTGCAAAGAATTGCGATGATATGAAATGATAATTATAGGGAGGACTGTCAAAGGTAGAATGAAATAGAAAATTGAAGCTTGCAAAGGCGTACCCGTACAGAGAAGTTACATTTGCCCTTGCGTACAGCCTCCTCGTCTGCCTGCCATTGATGCGGTCTGCTAGCCTCGGGTACATAGGTGGGCTTCTTCCTCCTCAGGCTCTGACGAAGCTTGTTCATCTCCGGGGTCACGTACTCCCTGGTACTGTTGACACAAACACGGAAGAAAGTTTATTTTCTGGTTAAAACACACATTAAGTTAAATATTTGTTATTTTCATAAGGGAGAAAACTGAAAACAGTGCAAAAGAATTATTATTTTTTCAGATTAATGAAGTTATCTGGGTGAATGAAAGCGGCAAAGTGCAGGTTTTTTAAACGCACTATGCGTACCTATGAAGATTTTGGATCTTGACATTGCGGAGATGTGCTTGATAATGTGCCCAGTCTACGGAATGAACAGCAGAGCTAGTAAACATGTTCATCCTTCAGACTGTACACATCCTTAATTGACACAGACGCTAGTCTATAAATATTGTTGTGTCTGTGATGTCTACGGTAATTAAAGCGTTCAACATCTCTGCTGTTAATTTTCCAGCACAATGAAACATGACACCGTCTAAATTTAAGCTGCTTTAAAATGGATAATTACTGTTTCTATTCCCCCACAGTCACATTTGCCATCGGCGAGGGTCTGGGGAGCATCGGAAACATTTGAGAGCCACTTGCCTAAACCTGAAATTCAGTATAACTGTTCTTTGTGGTATCATATTCACAGTATTTATGCAAATTGTTTTCATTTCTATAACACATCTATGAGTCTTTACAGTGCATAAGATCGTCACGTCACATAGTAGGCTGAAGTTGGCTGACAAAACCTTTCCATGATGAAAAGTTGATCAATTTGTGTTCGGGTCCAAAAGAAGCCAAACATTCCATCCATCTGTCAATCCATTCATCTTACAGGCGCAAACCACAACATTTTCTTACCGAAAAGTTGTCCCAGAAACCGGCATGCTAGCTACAACAGGGTGTGAAATTGCACATCCTCGACACTGAATGCATATAATGTCCATATAGTAAGCGTCAAATCTCCAGACTGAAGAGAAGAGAATGCTTCCCCGGCTCCACACGTGGGACAGGGTGCACATTCAAATATATACGCACACTCAGACACATCACTTCTAATAATCACTGCTGCAGCAGTGACTGATAGTAACTGGCGCGCAGGAAACGTGCGTAAAATTACACCCGCTCTCACCCCACAGGCGTGTGTGTAATGTGGCTTACTGATATGCAACGGCTGCAAAACAGCTTGAGTGGCATTACTCATTCCTGGCATGTGAGGCAAGCGCTGGGTGCCAGGAATGGACACAAACAGACATGCACACCCTCAATGTGCACACATGCCGTAGCTTGTGCCAATCATTTCTGGGAACCATACCAAGTACCCGCGTGTGTTAAAGTAGGGTGAAACACATAGGAGGCGCTAGCTGGGAAGATCCCACAAACGTTCACCCAAAATGTGGCAGAAGATGAGACGTGGCGTACTGATTACAACAGCATCTACGCTATCCTGGGAGATGTATACAACGTTTTAAAAAGCTACACTAAAAGGCAAGAGGTTGACAAATGCAAGATGAAACGTGACTTTCTTCATTTCAACATTGGAGTTTTTTTATGACGATGTTAGGAAGACTTCTGCTGAGAATTATAAGATAATGTATTTAAGAGAAATAAACAAAGAAATCTCATGTAGTAAAAGGACAACAACAGAATATCAGGTGATTCAGTAAACACGTAAGGCAACAAAGAAAACAGGCCGATTTGGGGCGTTTGGGATAGATATCTTATATTTAAATTCCAAAGTTGGGCATTTTATCAACACTGACTGTTAGTCATGTATATTATCAATACCATTAATCCTTTATATTTATTTATTTTGGTTTCTAATTGGTCCCTCATCCAATGCCTTCATAGTGAATGTACATGGGACACACATGTGACCCCCATGCGATAAGCAACAATCATTTGTATTTTCAGTATTGTTTAATACAATATATTTTTGAGTACCTTTTATTGATTTTTACATATTTTAAACTCTTGTTACAGGTTTACCTCTGTGTAGTTTAATTACAATTTGCATGTTGTTTTGTTTTCTTTTTTTCATGCTAATTGTAGAACTTTAAAAATGATGATTAAGAACTAAACAAGAAAATTCAATTGGAAAAAAACTCTATTACAGGACAAATGATTTAAAATACCAGAATATTTTATGAACCTAAAAGTACTTGCAGATGCTGGCATCAGTATATACTTTGTATGGAGTGATATCAAAATCTCAATGTCGCATAGTTCTAGGAGTCTGCCCATCACTAACATATATCCAGAGTTGGGCAATATTGTAAATTCTGTTCAAGTCAATGCTCTCAACAAAACCGCAATTACAGAAATTTTAACTTTGTGTTTGTATTACCAGCATATTTTGGGCAACACGTTTTGGGCAAACCAGAATGTTAGTTGAGATGTCACAATCCAAGCATCACGTTGCAAAATGGATAACAATGCTGTAGCAAACAACATTTAGGAAATACTAGGTGGAGACCCATGGAGGCGGAGACATTTCTGAGTACGCAACTTGTAAACGCTTTCCATAGTTGTGACCTCACCCTGTCAACAAGAACCATATGTGCGACATTTCAAACAGCAAAAACACGTACATTGAAGCATCAATAAATAAAAAGGTCCAAACGGGGACTGTTGAAGTCATAATGCCATCAACACCTCGAAGTAGACTACACAAACCTGTGGCTTGATGATGAAGAAAACATCAATTTCCCAAACATCTGCAACACATTAGTTCACACTACTGGCACAGTGATGTGGTATTTTGTGGAATCTGAAGTCTCTTCACCCAAGCCCCACAATTTGTACTTTAACCACCCGCCGTTCAAAAATCAACAAAAACGATCACTAGATATGTACAGGTATGTATACTGTATATGGTAAAAATGGAATATATTTTCTTGAGAGTGTATATGTGTGTATGTTTCTTTTTGTATAATCTGTGCTAAAACAGCATGACCTCATGTATTCCCAGCTGTTTAGTGATCACCAGATTGGAATCTGATTGATATCATTGGCTAAATCCCTTCTCTTTCTTCCAAACACATAATATACCCATACTGTATGCACACTACAGCACATATTTCTTCATAATCTTATTTTCCTCCATAAAGAGGCTTTCTGTTCAGGAGCAGCCCCCAAATTTTGGCAAAGTAGGACAAGCTTCTCTCTCAAACTTCTTCGAAACACATGATAGTGAAACTCGTCACATAGGAAATGAAAGAAGATTGATTGAGATGTGTGTGCATGTAGAGGTCAGAATAAAACCATACCAGCAGGATATGTAAAAGCCCAAATCTTTCTGACAATTGCTTTCCGATGTGATCTTTTCGACTGTCAACCGAATTTACAGCAAAGCTGGAGTGTTGTATAAAATACAAAAAAACCAAAAAACAAAAACAGAACGTCTCTTTTGCTACGTACCCCTGCCAGTATCTAAGCAATGTCTTTTTAAGGAACCTCCCTGGCCATTTCAACAAGACAGCGCCAGGCTACATTTTGCATGTTACACAACCACGACTTCATTGTAAAAGAGTGTGAGTATTAGAGTGGCCTGCCAGCAGTCCGGACGTCAGTTCCAATAAAAATGTGTGACACATTGTGAAGCACAAAAGATGAACACAAACCTCAGACTGTTGAGCACAACTGTAGTTGTACTTCAAGCAAGAACAGGAAAGAATTCTTTTTACAAAGCTTCGACAATTAAAGTCCTCTGTTCCCAAATACGTGTTGTGTTATTAAATGTGATAGCGATAAAATTGAAAAATAAAAGTACCTGTCCCAGCTATTTGGTATGTTACAGGCATCTAATTGAAAAGTTAATATTTGAAAGGAAACAAAGTTAGTCAGTTTTAACATCAAACATCTTGTCCTTTTCAATTGAGTATACCTGTACTACAAGGAATAGGGTTGGCCCCATCTAATCCACAATGACTGCCAATTTCATCTATACAGTATGTGGAAATGTACAGGTTCATAGAAACTTTAAAACAAAACAATGAAGGCCTCCAATAATGGTCCCAAATTTAATGTGCAACTCCTGCATTCCAAAAATGGGCATGGCACATAAACTTTGAGGGGTTGGAACTTTAAAACAGTATGAGCTAGAGGGCTCAATCTTGAGGAAAAAATAAAAATCAGGCAAATTGAAGGTGTGGATGTTGCGTTTTTAGACATGGAAAGACATGGTGTCTGCATTGACTACAATTACCCTCACACCTATTCCCATGAAAGAACGCAAACTCGACAACAAACTGAAGCAATGATAAATGCATTCCAGATGAAGCAATAATAAATGCATTCCTTCCAGACACTAAAAAAAGAGAGCCACAACGAATTCCAAACAAATCAAAAGCATAAACGCTGAACATATACTGTAAGTAAGCAAAATACAAAAATAAAGCTTGTAAAAAGTTTGCAAAAATAAAATAACCACTTGCCCTCACAAGGGTCGTGGGCTCGCTGGTGCCTATCCAAACTGTCTCTGGCCAGTAGGTGGGATACACCCTGAACTGGTTGCCAGTCAATAGTTTGTAAATCAATCAAAGAAAAATGAATGCTTATTAGAATTTGACTCTTGTAACATGAGCGTTTTGCATGAGCCTCTGCAGCAAAACACAAGCAAGCAAACCACAAAGTAATGCAGTATTTTGCCCATAAATATATATGTTAGGGTTATCCTAACAAATATCATAAGTAAGCCTTAGTATGAATTTCTCCAACTAGTAAAAAGTGTTTCAAAGGCAGTGAACAGACCTTAAGCAAAAACAGGCACATCTTTCACTCATTTTCAAACACACATGCGCACACAAGCACACACATACAGTTGACCCAGTTTCTGTGGCCTGCAGACTTCGACTGACACTGAGTAACCCGGATAAGGACACTGCAATTCATGCAAAGTCCCTGGCCCTCTATCTACCAAGCTCCCTCTGTCTATCCCTCTCTCTCACCCCAAAAAAAAAAAAACACATTTTTTGACAGCAGGTGAAAAAAAAAAATGGGATGATGTTGAGCTAAACGAGGCTATTTGTGTTTAAACTGAAGTTTGATCCAGGACAGGATAGCCTTATTCATTGAGTGAGTGAGTGAGTGAGTGAGTGAGTGAGTGAGTGAGTGAGTGAGTGAGTGAGCGAGCGAGCGAGCGAGCGAGTGAGTGAGGAGAAAGCGAGAGCGATAGAGACAGGCTATATGTTGCTCATAGATCAGCATAGCTTACAGGAAATCTTCTAAAGGTTCTATAATGGCAAGACCAACTGAAAGATGTATTGCAGGAATACCGTATCACCATAGCTATCAGTCAACACATGGTTAAAAGATGCCAAAAAAATGCCACACCAAAGAGAACAAACTACACACAAATTCATTTTCGGTCTGATTTCATCATCTTTAGCTTGAAAGCCTCAATCTTGATATACTGTATGTAGAAACTCAATTTGAAGCATGCATCGAAAAAAATACAGTAAAGTAACCGATTCTTGTTGGCTCAGTGTCAAAATCCTTTAATATAGTTTCAAAGTAGGACAAGAGGCCTAAAAACATCAGCACAATGCAAAATGCTCTCTGTAATCATCAGTCTATGAAAGAGCCAGACAGTGTCACAGAACATTTCCAGGTCAATATAATCGCTGGCTGCACAGTCCCACAAATCACTCAGTCACAATCCCCAATTGCTCTCTAGCAAGAACACAATGAGATCAGGAGAGTGAATTACAGTAGGTGTGTGCGCGCGTTTGTGCTGCTGACTGATGTAAACTGACAGCTGAAGCAGAGCCATGTGCCCAACCATCAGCCTGGCACCCACTGTGACTGCTGTCTCTGTCATTCTCCATCTCTCTCTCTCTCTCTCTCTCTCTCTCTCTCTCTCTCTCTCTCTCTCTCTCTCTCTCTCTCTCTCTCTGTCTCGCTTACACTCTCCCAGTCAAACACACACAAGCATTGTGTCCTTCCTCGCTGCCCTCACTATCATGTTTCACAGGAGTTGTTGGGTGTGGTAAGGCATTAAAGAAATCTCACCTAAGTCTATTAGCAGGTGGTCCTCTTGCATAATGGGCTTTAAATCTTGCCTCAGCGAGTAAAGCTGCAGTGCAGTTCGGGATTGTGGAGTCTGAGTGTCATCACAATACACTTGGTTGTGTATCATAGCAACCAACCACATTTTTTAAACCAATAGAGAGAGGGGTTTGGGTTATTATAACATCACGGACGGTCTTTATTGATCAAAACTAGCAGGGTTTTTTTTAAAATTGTTTTTCATTTAAGTATCAAGTAAACATAGAATTTTTAAAAAAGTAAAGCGGTTAAAATAAACAATACAAGGAGGAAATAAAGCAGGCACTACAATTAGGGTGAAGTAAAATCAATATTCCGGTTTGATCCATTTGACACCTTGTAACACAATCACACTGACTCTGTACATAGTCAAGGCAAAAGCAAGAGTAGAACTTGCACAGAATTGCTGGCGATGCTGGAATAGTCATATCAGCATAAAAATAGCCTACCTACCAACTGGCTAGGCAAGATAAATCTAAGCATTTTGTACATTTTAACGCTATTTCATTCTCACATGTATAAAAGAGAAGCATAAAACCTTTTTGAATATGAACACCCAATCAGTCACCTCTTTAATCGAACCTTGGCTTTAATACTAACACACACACACACAAACGTGCACACACACACACACAGGACATAAAACAAGCTTCTCTCGATCCAATTCAAGCAGAGGGCAGTAGTGCTGTCTCTGATCACCTGAAATCTTGCGGCTGGAAAAAACATGTCAGCTAACTCCAATCTAACAACATAAACAGTGAGTTACGATTCAACAACTGAGTATTGGTAAGGTACTGATTGGAAAAAGTAAAGAAAACGCTGTACATATTCTATTACATGAGTTATTTATTAGAATTGCAGCGAATTCTGTGGTAAGTATGGCAATCATAAAAAGTAGACTAAACCTGTCATTGTTAAGGTATATATAAACATTATAACATTTCATACAGAAAAATTTGTTTCATTCTAAACTCATGTTAAAACGGTTTTAACTGATGTTAAAACACTGAACAAGAATTAATCCAGAGCCATCGAATGCAGTTCTAATTCATTTTCATCGATCCTTTACAACGTGTAATGATACAGTGAGTTTGGCTGCCACAAGGTGTTGAAGAAACACATTTACTTTATTATACTTTAGCTCTTGAAACTGCATTGTATTTGATCTTCTCTAAAAATAAGACTTTTCTGAGAAAAAAAAAGTGTTAGACGATTGAAGAGGTTTACAGTCTTAAATTTGCACAAATGAGTTCCCTTAACAACTTGGGTGCATATTATGGAATACTATTATTTTATATATTCTACATAACCTTGTCCTTCTTCAGGCTTAACACTCTGCTTTGCAATGCCCCTCCTGCCATTGTTTATTTTCCACCCACTTGAGTAGAGCCTGGGAGCGTGTTTTTGCTGTTAATTAATCTCACTCTAGTTTGACATGTTTTTATTTCTACACATAAAATTGATGGAAACGTCTTACATATTTCCTACGTGTTTTTGTGTTTTTGGTGTGGTCCTCTAATGAAATACATACAGCATATTAATGTGCAGAAACAATTAAAAATCATCAGCTTGCTCTTGGTACAGGAGTAAGAGTGTACAGATTAAAACAGCCCAATGTGTTTGCATATTCATGTGGTACATGTGTCTGCATCCCAGATAATGTCTGTACTATTGTCTATGTGCAAGCATGTGTTGTAAAAGTGACAGAAATGGGTGTGGTAGGGACGCTAATCCAAAGACATTGTCCAGCCAAGCATGAAGGAGAGCAGCGGGTCAATATCCTATCCTATCATACTGTCATGCTGTGCTACAACTTTGTATTGTGTTTCCTATCAGTGTAGACCACGGGTCAGCCTGCAATTCCTTCCAGACCTCTTACATATATATATATATATATATATATAAAAAAACAACAACAACAACAAACTCAGGTTTAGTTGAACTTCTCAATGTCATGGTGCCACAAAATGCGGGAATAAAAACAAAATCTACTTGAATATCTCAATATCAACAAAGTTTCAAAATTGATAAAACAATGATTCCAATGCAAAGCAAAGCTTATTTTGTTGGAGGTCACTGTACACACACGTTGTGTGATGCAAAACAGAGAGAAAAGTCAATGTTCTGTTTTGCTTCGCTCCTGATGCATTTATGCTAAACAGCCTGTGCAGTCAATCTTTGCAGTTAGAGTTTGCTGGAGTGCCTCAGATTACTGTTGTGTGTAAATGCCAAAGCGGAGGTTTATGTTTAGTGATTATTGTATACCACTCCGTTGTTTACTCATGTGTGACATCAGATCAATCAGTGCTTACGTTCAGGCCAATATGCTATCTTAGTGTTTCTCTTGACTGAGTCAAGGCACTCATGTTGTATTCCAATTACCTCACAGCACACGTCCAAATTAGTGTCACAAAGAGTATGAACACTAAAATGGATATAAATGATCTCAACTTCATTTATACACAAACTGACAGACTAAGTGAAATCTATCCATCCATCCATTTTGCTAATCGCATGTCCTCACAAGAGTGGCTAGCATGCAGGTGCCTATCCCAGGTGTCTTTGGGCAGCAGGAGTGGTACAACCTGAACCAGTTGCCAGCCAATTGAATTGCACATATTGCCAAACAACCATTCACACTCACAACCCCTAAGGGCAATTTGGAGTGTCCAATAAAAAGACCACGCATGTTTTTGGGATCGTAGGAGGAAACCGGAGAACCCGAAAAAAAATCTATGCAGGCACTGGAAGATCATGCAAAATGCACACAGGAACAACAAAACTGTGAGAAGGATGTGCTAATCTCTTCTACTCAATCAATCTGCCGCCTGTGTAAAATCTCGTCTTTTTAAATTTAACACAAAAGCTAAGAAGTCACAGGAAGCATGACTCATCCCGTTGTTTTAATGACAATGACAATCACAGTTGAGGTCGGCCTGTTATTGCTATATCGCACCAACAAAGCTGCAAGCTTTAACACTCAGCTTCAACAAAGGATGGGACTGAAAGACACTGGAAAAGTGTCATGAAAAACTCATTGAAGTCAAAAAAATGTGTGGGTATTTGATATTCAAGGACGTTATTGAAGTGATGCAATGTTGTAACAGCCAAGATGTCTCTGATGTTATTGTCCTGGTGCAGAAAAAATGCCTAGCTGTGTACACACATATCACTCGCATTATCTCTTTCCATCCATCAAATATACCGCAGCTTTTATACTGTCTTGCTGAAGGTGCATCTGACATCCAGAATTTAGAAAAGCATCTTTTCAGAAACCAAAGCTCCACGTGCACCCAGCTCGGAAAAGCCTCACAGCATCGGTTGCTACTAGTTAGTTTTAATCCTCACGATTGTTTTGTTCCCATCACATCATGTCTCTCACCGCATCAAAGACACACCGTCGTTAAAAAAACAAATGAAAAAATCATATTCAATCATTAATAAAGGCCGCATAGAACCTGCTCGTCAATCACGCTGACATTGTGCATGTCTCTGGCGTTAATGCTAGCCGCTAATGTGGTGCATTCAAACGCAGTTGAACATTTCACAGTCAGTCAAATGTCAATAGTCAAACGTTAATAAATGCAGATATCTCAATAGTGTTTTTTTTAATCAATATATAAAAGATAACATAATATCAAGAAGAATAATTGGAGTGAACTTACTTTGATATACAGCATGAGTTCATTACAATGACTGGTCCATCAAGTCACTTACAATACCTAACCAAATAAGAAAGCTTCCATCTTTAATTCTAGAGGTGGGTCAATGAATCATATAAAGAATAAGTTGTGGTCCCGATGCTGTTTGTACCAAAGAAGTAGCTCTCAGTTTCAAAAAGGTAAAGATCCCTGTTTTAGTCTGTGAGGGAAATTGGTACTACTAAAATTAAATAAAATAATAAGTGATTCATGCTATCACAGCACAGAAGTGATCCAAGCTGGGTTCAAATTGGATGATGTTGAACAATTCTGCGACAATAACACTCCTTAGTTTTTATTGGGTCACCAACTGTCAGTCTAAATTCTGTAAGCCATTTTAACAGAACAGCTGTCACAAAGTGGTTAAGATCACCGCTGGCCACCCAACATGTCTTGGGTAAAGTCATGGAGCGACAGAGGAATTTGCCCAGAAAAACCTGTCCGTCAAGTGTGGGCAAAGGGTGAGGCCATCCAACTCCAATATTCCCCAAGTAGCATGTATCACTCCGTCTTTAGTTTTGTATTGTAGATGATTTTGGGAGTAGGAAGGTTCCTGAATGGTAAAAGGAAACCCTCATGTGCTGAGTGTGGAAAAATATTCTGACAAATTCTGCAGCATTAGTTAGTACATGGAAAGAGAATTTCCTGTCAACCAAAAACACATCAGATATTACCTCATTGTTTTGGATAGCCTGCATTTTGGGGTCAAACTCTGAACTGTTGGGGAACATTTTCAACAGCTACACGATGTTTCCTTCCACCAAAACCAATCTTAAAGGTGTCTTTTTCTGCAATCATTTCCTTAGCCTAGTTTGAGTTCCTGCTGGGCCAGATTTTTACATGGCCTCTCCTCTCTTCATCTTCACTTTTTTTTTCCTTTTCCCAACTTTCACACCCCTCCTCTCATCTGCGTCCTGTTGAGTCTGCAGCTTGCTTTTCCTCATTTGTCCTCATTTTACTCATTATGCTTTTTCACTTGTGCGCCTTGTTCTTTTGCCGTTTCACAAAACACATTTGAGCTGTTCCTCTGCGCTGCCTTGTCGCGAGGTCGGAGGGAAAGAGGAGGAAAGAGTCTTGAAACTCCCAGGAATTAAGTAAATTCTCCTGGCTACACAACATGATTGAAAACATACCTTCGGCTGTGTAAAAAGTATGCATGCCAAATGTCCATGCACGTCACCGGTACGCGGGCTTAATCATTCTCCTTAACATAAAAATGGATGCATGTAAGAAAAAAAGATATATAGAGTGTGTTTGCATAAATATAGCATGTTTAATCTCTTCCATAGGGGCATGTGGTTTGTGCATCTGCTAAGGCTATTATCTACTATGAGCCCCGTGGACACAGGCTAGACAAGACCTATTATCAGTTTGGCAGGGCTTGAAAAGCGACCGTCACCAATAACACAACAGCCATCAGGAAAAATAAATTCTCTTTCGACCTCTATGGAGCCCAGAGAAATGGAATGTAGTGATGATTACGAGCGCACCAGTGACCCAGTTTGGAGTCAAAACATACACAGTTGAAAATCAAATCAATAAATGCTGGAAAACATAAAGCATAACGTGATGGCACAGTCCAGTTGTTGTCTGACTCACCTGGATTCAATGACATCCCCTATCTCTCCACAGGAAGTCATCGTATAGACGGCGAAGACGGCAAATTTGGCGAGCCAAGGTTTTGAGACGAGTGGCTGTGACAGCAACGACAGCACAAGAAAAAGATGAGCGGAGGAGAGAGTGTGTGATGATATCGCCACTCAGACTGAGGAGCCGGGATGAGAGCGAGCGCAGAGTCACAGAGAACCACACCTCTTCTTAAGAGATTAACTTGGAAAAGGAGCCTTTGCACACATACAGATGCATGCAAAGGGACGCCATCTGAACACAGTTAGGAATCCACATGAGCGTCTGTTGTACAGATGCACAGAAACAAATACAGCACAAGCGTGTATGCTCACAGCTGCGCTATAAATAAATAATAAATCAATATCTGCCCCAAATCCTGGGAGTGGGGAAATACTGGAGAGGAAGGATAAAAAAAAAGAGAAATAAGAGGAGGGGGGTGGTGGCGAAGCGAATTATGGCGGATGCTGACACAGTTTTCTGCACTCCATCTGCTATTGGCACACTGGTCAAGAGTGCACTAGGGGAGAGGGTGAGATGTGGGCTTGGTACTTGAGGATCACAGCTGGAGGCGGAACTGCACCAGGTCAGAAATAGTGAGACCCTTACAGAGCGCAGAAGGGTAACTCACACTAATACAGCCATTTAAAGCAGGGCGTGCCCCCCACCCCCCAATGATTCTCATTTACTACCATTCAGAACTGATGTGTCCCAAAATCCAAAACCATCCATTTTTAACCTATCCTAGCTGTCTTCGGGTAGCAGGCAGGGGACACCCTCATTTGGTTGCCTGCCATTCGCAGGGCATACATAGATGAACAACCACATTCACAAGCGCACCTACAGTAAGGGGGATTTGGAGTGTCCAATAAACTAACCACATTTTTGGGAATGTGGGAGGAAAACCTGGAGAAAACCCATGCAGGCACAGAGAGAACATGCAAACGTCACACAGGAAGGTCGGAGCTGGACTCGTACCCGCAAATTCAGCACTATGGGGGAGACGTGCTAACCATTCTTCCACCTTAACACCTTGTCCCAAAACCTACTTTCATTAAAAAAAAAAAAAAACACTATCTGTCAACTTCTGTTGAACTAAGCCATGAAGAAGAAACATTGTTAAAATGGCGAACTGTGAAAGCCACAATCAAAATGAACAGCAAAAGTAATGCATACCATAAATCATATCCAATCACTGATTAAGGACAATAGGAAACGGCTAGTCAATTATGCTTTCATTGCACGATACATCACAATTCTCAAGCTACTAACTCCGTGGTGCATTCAAATGCAGTCGTACATTTCCAAATCAGAGAGAAAAACGGTCATTTTTTTTAACAGCAAATATTTAAACAATAAGGCCGAAAAGCTGACATATAATAATAAGATGGATCGTGGTGAAATATATTTGATACTGTAACTCCCCAAATATAAGATGCAATTTTTCCCAAAAATGAAGGCCAAATGCATCGATGCTTCCGATAAACAGTAACTTAAAAAATGTATTTTATTTTTTTATTTAATTTGACACCATTTGTGGAAGATTGATATGTCAGCCACATAAAACATGTTTTGACGCAACAAATGTGAATTTTTATACCAGCCATATTTTTACTTACAAGCACTACCGTAACTGTGCGAGCTAGAGGGCGGACCGGTTAGAGTGCACCGGTTAGCGAACAATGAAAGGTATTCGATTTGACTCTTTTAATTATTGTGGTCTTTTGACAATACACACAATCATAAACTTAATGGATGGTGCACAATTTTGATAGATACTGTGCAACGATTAGCTTGGAATCATGAGCTTGGATGGAATATAGCCATTGCAGAATTGTTGCTTTTCCGTTGATGTTTTGACCTTTCATTTACGTGAAATAGAGAATTTCAAAACCAAATCATCTTTTGGCAGAGAAAAGTATGCAGTACAAAACCAGCTGCTGCAGCTGTAAAACATTACTCATGATGATGGGATTGTGTAGACATTTTGTTTTTGTAAATCTGATTCCAAATATTTTTCATCATCAAACAAACATTCAGCCTCCATTGTCAAATCGACCTAGAGATTTTACCACTGTCACCAAACTTTAAAAACTAATAACTAAAAGACCACATTGTTCTCTGTATTTCTGCTATTAACACGGCTTCCTATTGCTTTCTCCTGCACTACTCTAAGAATTGGTCGTGCAGAAACAAGAAAAAGGAGGGTGAGAAGGAGCCTGATCTAAAAATAAGCATTGCAGGGAAGACAAGGCCGGAGCAGAAGACAGCAGTTTCAAAGTAAACGATGATTATGGTCTCAACAATGTTGAATATACATAAAAATGTTATACTTTTATGTGTTTGTATTCATTTGAGTGTGTGTATATAAATTTCCTTGAGCGATGCGTGGTTCAGAGTGGCTGCATTGTTATGAAACAAAATATTCACAACGGCCAGGTAGAAATACACACTTGATGTCTCCATAAATGATGACTACTCGCTCCGGCAGACTTTAAAAGATCAGTTTATCTGACAAAATTAGACACCCCAACAGGAAATCATTTGTTTGACATGATTTGTTTGACAGTCATAAAATTATGAAAATGTTGAATTTTTCTTATTAAATTCTGTATTATTCTTATTGATTAAAGGCAGCATTAAAAAACAAACAAACAACAACAAAAAACAACTTAAGCCCATTTGATTGGCTTGATCGTAATCGGGTGATGTAACCACAGTTTTGGGAAAGCTGAGTTCTATTTCACAGGCCAACAACAGGACCAACATTTGATATTTAAAATGAATGGACCAGGATCCTGGTCTGGGGTTAGTTTGCCTCCTATGGAATGGGGACAACTTGTGATCGGCAGAAAAATAAATTCTTCTGTAAGTAGAAGCTCCTGAGAGAGAACCTTTGGCCATCAGTTTGTGCCCGCGAACTAAAGTACTTCGAACAAACAGCAGGACAACGATCTGAAATACAACAGCAAGTCCACTTCAGAATGGCTCAAAAAGAACAAAGGGACACACATAATTTACATTACATTTGGCACATTGGTGATTTAATTTCTTATAAAATACAAGTTTTATGGTACTGACATTTCTAGTAAAGAAGTAAAGCGTGGTGTTGGCGGACCATGCATTTTACCATGTGGCTGCCACACCCCCTTTATGATTTCAATCAATGCCGCCGGCCACAAGACATCCATCGAGTCATCATCTTGACCTCTCATCCTCACGAGGACAGCGAAGAGAATGTAGGAGCCAAAAACGGGCGGTTTACTGACATTAACGTGCAAACCAATTTTAGATCACACTCACTCACAAACATTCCTTCTATTAAATCAGACCCTGTGGGAAACCAGTTTTTATAACATTAGTTGCGCCAACAGGTGACAGACATTTAATGTCCGGCTGTGAATCTTCAAACACACATTTTCGCCACTTTGGCATTTTCAACAGTAAAACGTTGGAACTAGTAAATGAAATAAATATTTCCGTTGTGACTCAATGCAAAAATCGCTCCCTCTCAACTCCAGCGCGATGGCGGTGGACAAGAGGAGACACCGTATGAACTGATAACTGATAGTGACGCACACATACAAACACACACAAACACTGTGTTGATCGTTCCGTCGCCGCCATTTATGTTTCCCCAAACTTTTAGGGAGGCGACGTTTTGTAACTAGGGGTACTCTAATCAATAAATAGAGAAGGCTCGACAAGATGGGTCTCAGAGTGGTAGGACGTAAGTAAATGTGGAACACATCTGCGTTCGTTCGCCTCACGAGCAAAAATCAACAACAGCCTCTTCTCTTCCCTCCTTGTGTGTTGTTCATTAAATGTTCTATGTTGCCTTAAACTGACACTTTCAATTTGTGGCTGATGAGGCTTACGTTAATGTTTCTATTAATTGCATAAACAAGGTTTTGACAGAAATTATGAACATGTGTCAAGTGCAAAGAGTGCGACATCAATGATCAAACGCAATTTATTGAGGCGTTTATTGAGGCAGAGTTACTTTGTAACGGTTCATACAATTTCAACGACTGTGGTCGTTTTGACGGGTCTCAGCTTTCCATTATCAGGGGGACAAAAGAAGCCAAACCTAGAATGCTGTTAAAGTAAATACAGTACTCGTCTTCTCTTTTGCTGTTGAAGGTTCAAGGAGACTCAACTGCACACCATGGGCAGCATCCCCCCCTGGGGGCACATGAGTCACAGAGTTTTCGGAAATAACGGCATGGAACAAAATTGCTTCCTTCTATGTTGTCGCTGTCGAAGTTAGTACTATGTTGTTTCTTCTCTTCTATTTGAGCATGTGTTTATGTGTGCTCTGTCAGTAATGCAATTAGATAGGCTATCTGTCATTTAAAATGCACCTGTAAATAGAAGCAACATAGCAGCTATAGAGCTTTAATTGAAAATGGGCACTTTAAACTGCAGTGGAAATTTAGCTTCAGAAAGCGATTCTCCATCCTCTGTATTGCAATGCTACTATTGTGTGAGTGAGTTTACACAATCCACTCTGTTGATGTTTGCTAGACTGACTTTCTTCATTGTACTGACATCAAGATGTTCATATTTTTAAATATGAACTTGCAAAACATAGGAACTCTGCTGATGGTCTTTAGCCATTATAGTGATTGTGTTTACAAACATGAATGTTGTTGATGTTTTGTTTTTAATGTATTGTCCCAGTTTCCTTAAATTTTTTTTACTAATCCTGAAAAATAAGGAGTGCCATATTCACAAAGTCGAGAGGCACAATCCCTAGCTGAAACTGTATTATTCATACAATTTATGGTTG
Organism: Hippichthys cyanospilos; assembly: GCF_059441005.1. Classification (NCBI taxonomy): domain Eukaryota; kingdom Metazoa; phylum Chordata; class Actinopteri; order Syngnathiformes; family Syngnathidae; genus Hippichthys; species Hippichthys cyanospilos. Next base: position 13,729,523 of record NC_142379.1, on the reverse strand, counting down.
GTTGACTTTAGTACTGTGACTAAGCCGTGGAGGAAACTGAAAAAAAAAAAAAAGATGACGTAGATTTCTTGGAATACGCCACAGGCTTAAGGCGTGCACTGAAAACCTCATAAGCAAAACATGTGGTTTCTTTTTAGGCTTCATCCAAGAGAGCAAAGAAGAACTGTACATTAAGAAAAAATGCTGTGCAGTAATACACCTTTATAATATCTATCTAGAGGAAATGCAAACAATGCTTAAACTGACAAACTGATGATTAATTTCAGACTCTCGTCAAAACCGAGGCTAGAAGTCAATTCAGACTTTCTTTGTCATCTTCGTGCATCTCTACTCTCCTTTCATGTTCTCTAAACACATCTGCAGTCAGAGGAATGTAGAAAGCTGCCTCACCACCAACTGTGGGAAGATAGAGGAGTGTGTGAGTGTGCCCTCAAGTGGCTTCCGGACACAAGCACACAATTTCCCAGCTTGTGTGTTTGTCTACTGGATTACATGGTCAATAGCTTTCAATCATAAAAATGTTGCATGTGTGTGTGTGTGTATATATAAGTGTGTGTGTGTGTGTGTGTGTGTGTGTGTGCGTATTTGCAAATGTGCGTGCATATGTCAGCATCCTGTTTAAATTCCAAGGTAGCAGCTGCTAGTTAAAACTAGGCACTTTTTGGTGCTAATCGACATGTCTCAGCGCCTTGCACAACACCAGGAATTTGAATCAGATTTGAGCAAAAATAAATAACTGTCCAGTAGAGTAAAAAGGGTGGTTGATGAAGGTGCAGTTTTTTCTGTTGCCTAGGAGCATCCCTATTGGATGGAAGTAGACTAGCACATTGCCATGGCGAAATGTACAGTATTGTCTTGTTGGGCAATGTGGTTACACGCAATACATCAAATGTGAATTGAAATATGTGGCTTCTTTTTAACTGTTACAAAATGTGTTTGCTACATAGTTTGAATTACACTATAAATCATCAATTGTTTTACAAAAATGTAGTTCTCCAGATAATTCACACGATCCAAACCAAAATGAAAAAATGACCATACATTCAACTTTCTGCTTCAATTGTGATCTGTTAACCAAAACTAAGCACATTTTTGACAGTAATTTGGAGGGTGCATCCCTCCAAACCTAAAAATGTTGACAATCAAGCAACACATTCATATATTATGCACATATATGCACGTAAAGCAATTATATACAAGGCCATAAGTCAAAAATCAATAGGCTTTTAGAGCTTTTAACATCCTCTCATTCCGTCCGTCCTTGGCCTAAAAGTGCCTTTCTATACACAAAGCACATGATGATGCCACTGATAGGGTGGAAACTTTTAAAGGATGGAGCAGTAAAGCAATATGGAGAACTCTGAGCCCATATAACATTGCCAGATGTTTTTGGGGGCTCTATGTAGAATGGTCAACCTCTACACTTTTCAAGTGATGAAAGGTTGACTTAGTGCACATCACGCATCTGTTGAATAGACCTGTCGACATATCCATCAGTCTATTTGCCTCAGTGGCAACTACCAATTCTGTATTTTCCCTCTCATCTATTCAGAAATAAAGCATGTTTAGCCCACGGAAAACCTGTCTTGCCCTTTTTGATAACACAACAAAAATGTGCCTTGCAGTAACCGGTGATAAAAAAAAAAAAAAAAAAAAAAAAAAAAAAAACCTACAATGAAAATGAATGTTATCTCTTGGGAAGAAATTATCATATGGTTGGAAAAAATGACCAAGTAGGGTAAATCGACTTTTGTTGACTAAAAATATCTGCCTCAAAGATCCACTGGAAACATGTTTGCGCCACCATTTTCTACATGGATCTTTCTTGCAGACATATGCAGTGTTGCAACGGAAGGGAGGAAGCCTACTTCCAATAAAGTAATAGATCATTTCAATTCAAAACAGAGTAACAAAAATAATGTTCAATTACTGCAAAGCGAAAAAAGCATACCACATCAATACTTCAAGAAAAAAAAAAACACACACACGCACACACACGCGTCCTGGCATAAAGCTCCGTTACTAGCCTTGGTGTACCACCCAGTGGTCATACGCTGATGTGATTTGTGGGCCTAAAAACGCTTACTGATTGAGAACTGTAATTCCTCAAATACAAGACACACTTGGTCTCAAATTCTAGTATTTTCAATATTATCATGTATAAGACGCACCAACACTTTGGCAACGATGTAAAAACTAGAGCAAAACAACATAAATCTCATCTTTTGTAAACTTCATATTTTTTTGTACATATATATTGTCTTGTACATAAGTTATATATTTGTGGCGTGTTGAGTGTGTTTCAGATTTCCCACATGTTGAGGGGTCAGTGAACGCCTCGCCAATGTAACGTTGACTGCGCTAAAATCAGTTGTTTTTCCTTTTCCTCGCATGCAGTTTGAGATCATTTTACCATAAATGCCTGATTTTGAGCAGCATCCATGTTTCACCAAGTTGATTGTGTGTTGCCAAAAGACAGCAATTGATAAACAAGTCAAATTGAATACCTTTCAGTGTTCTCTAACCGGCGGACTCTTTAATTGAATCAGATGGACACCTCATGACTTTTATATGATCCTCTCTGTTTCAGTAATATTCCTGAGTGTTAACAAAGATGGACTCGTACAGTGGTTCGGCCAACTTGCTTATTTTATTGAAAATGATGTAATATTAACCTCAGCTAGCACGACCTGCTGATAGCTGCAAAAGGGACTGGCTGCTAATAGCCAACTGAAGTCCCCCCTCAAGCTTGTCCCATGACAGGAATTACTGTAAGTAAGAATACGGCCGATATAAAATTGAACAACTGTGTGTCAAAACTCAGCTTATGTAGCTGACAGATCATTCTTCCTTGAATGGTGTGTGAATCTAATTTTTAAGTAAACGTTTAAAGGAAGCACCCATACATTTGTCCTTAATTTGGGGGGAAAAAAGTGCATCTTATATTTGAGAAATTACAGTAGTTAGCAGGCTTTAATTAAATACAATATTAGCACATGGAGCTATCCAAAATAAAGGAAAGAACTTCCCAAAAGCACTATAGCCAAGCCATCACTACAAGCAAACTGTAGTGGCTCGATTTTAGGTGGCCAAATGTTAACCGGTAGGGTGCAGTCACACATGAAATGTGCCCAGTCTACCCGACAAGAATAAGAAGAAGACGAAAAAGAAAAGAGAGTTATTGACCTCGTAGTAGCTAACAAGCAGCTCCCCTCTCAAGATTATCAATGGAATCTTGTTGACGCACCATCTGTAAGTGGATTTAAGGACACTGTTACGTGTGTAACATGGATGTAACATTATGTATGAGTGAACTAAATGGTACGCGTTTGTTGACCTTCAACGTAATCACTAACATGCTACTGCTAATGATGATTAGTTAGCATTTGCAAATTTTGTTGGTGTCTATAAATTCAATGTATATCTGATAATAAATAATGAGTAGTCACTTTAATGACCATCCAACCTTAGAAGATTATTATAAATAAATTAAAAATAACTTTAGATTATTACCCCAAAAAATGGGTGAGTGATTACTCAATGGAATAATAGATAATTGATTTTGAAGATTTGATAGTGAGAGCCAAACAATATTTTCTTCTACAGAAAAAAAAAAAAGCCTTTTTGCTTTAATGCGGCAGGGGTTTAGGAATCACAGTTGTTGCGCACAGTGGATACTGTGACCTTCACATGGTGGTCCTGTCCCATTGACAAGCACTAAAAGCTGAGTCCGGTCATGCATGGCAAACAAAATGTGTGCTTGAATTCAGGCAGACATCATTAGATTAACCTGCATGATGTTCAACATATGAAATCCTTCAGGCTAGGCCTTTCAAAACCTTTGAGCAGAAATGGTAATTGCACACCATATAGAGGCTTCAGTGTTCCTTTCGAAAGATCTTCCTTTCTTCAATGCTTAGGTTTTATAAGAACATTTATTTCCTGGAAGCTTTTGTAGCTTTGGATTTGCTGAACTTCTTCATTTCGCTCCCGGGAGCACATAAAGAAGAGGATGATATTGTGTATAGTAAAAGCAGCACTACTAGTGTGTTTTGAAAGAGGGGTCAACATGGAAAAAGAAGGAATCACTGTAGCAAACAAGTGTGTGCAGAAATAGTTGAGAACAGGTTGAATGAATGGAGGAAAACGCCATTACGGATAGGAGAATTACAAGAAGCTATGACGACAAACCATATTTGTATTATATCAGTAAACGAAAAAGTAGGAGGGAAAAAAAAACAACAAACGGTAATGTATTAGTGCACTGTCTGTTAAAAGTTGTGAATGACACCAAAATACCTGTTCAGTATTGCATTTGCAGTACTGTATTTGGTATCTTGACTTTTCTTTGGGTAACAGGCAGCCTGGTACCTTACTTAAAAGGGTAAATAGATTGCAGTCTTCTGATTGTTTGACAAACAATTGTCGCTTCTTCACGACAAAAAAAAAATGTCTTAAGCAAACTATGACTTCTTGTAATGAACAGAAACACAAAGAAAAGCCACATTCTGCATTGTTTGTCTTTTGTGTACTCTTAATTTTCCTATATTCTGTACATTCTGTATTGTTATATTTTGTTAAATTTATTCGTGAGCTACATTGAGTCAGAAAACTATCATCTTGCACTATTTATGAAGATGATGAATCATCATTCTGCCCACAGGCTCTGCAGTGGTTTACCTTTTCAACTATACAGTGGACAGCTAAACTAAAATGTAGTGCTCGAAGGAAGCAAGTGCTAAGTGGAATACAAGTTTCGACTGTTGTCTTGTATACTGATGAAAATTGTGTGGCAAGTATTCTATTTTGGAGCTTCCAGTTCTGAGAACTTCTGAGGACAAAATGTGATGTGGTGAGTTATTGTGGACCAAGAATAAAAACAACTGAAGTGAAGACCCTCATGCAGACTGGGTCATGGATTACCAGAGGGGAAACTACAGAAGAGGGACAATGTGAGCAGTGTCCTAGCGTGTTGCTAGAAAACACTGACACACAACTCACTCATAGGCACTTTTGACAAACACCAAAGAAGGGAAATGTAAAAAAAAGCATAAAGTCACTTTCTATTAGAGAGTAGGCCCACTCCAACCTTATCATACTTCTTAGTGATTCCATGCAGCACAAAGGAAGATGTCAAAAGCAAAGAGAAACTCGCTCATCGGCTTTGTTTCCTCGGTAAAGTGTGGCGAGACAAAAGAGGAGGATTCTTTTGCACACTAAATGAGTGCGCGTGCGCGTGCATGCAGTCACTAGAGGTTGCAGACATGCACCACAGATGGTCAGCGCGTCTCGTCTTTTCACCGCCGCCGCCAGCATCGGGAAGAATGACCAGCGGTGGGCCCTCCTCCTCTTCCCCCTTTCTCTTTTATCAGCACGTGTGTCCATCAAATGTGAGCGCGTGTCTAGGACAATGGCTGCCAGACAAAGAGCCCGCCTACCCCCCACCAGGAGCCTGAATAGGGGGGCACGTGGGCCTTGTCATCGATGGAACAATAGCAGTAGAAGAGAAGGGGAGGGGGGGTTACCCAGCATGGGCAATGAAGCAAAGCGAGGTTGGTGGCCCCAAGTTTTTGAACTATTTGGCTGTAACCAAGCTAAATTGTCTATAAACATCTGAAAACAGGTCTCAGAAGGGTAAGATTCGGAAAATTACAGGTCCTGACCTCAACAACATGGTGGAACAACAATCAAGGTTATAATTCTGGATTTTTTTCATTATAGTTTTTTTTTTTTTATTTTAACTTTGGTCTATCAAATGCATTTTGTTTTATTTATTTTTAATGTGGGTTTGTTTGTTTTTAATAGCTTTGAATTTTGTTTTAAAATGCTTAGTTTGACTTTTTATATATGGGTATTTGTTGAGTAAAGATTTTTTTTCTAAATCACAAGCATTATAGTCCCTCCTGAATTCGCAAAAAAGAAAAAATATATGTGGTCCATCAGGAAAAATGTCATCCAATCGTATTTTGGTTACACTGGCCTATAGCAACCTTCTGTCAGAGATGCCACGGCGGCAGCTATATTTGCTCCTTCTTGAGTCCTAGAGGCCACGCAATGACGAAATTCATTTATAGGCAAGACTGGATTCTATTAGCAGTCGTAGGCAGCGCCACCTTGCACAGGATTCCAGTCTATGAACGCAATCATAGCACAAAGCAAAGATGATGATAAGAGGAAACTAAGAGGAAAAAAAACAAGGACAAGCGCTACTTTTTTGTGCCTGAACTTATTAATTCAGAATGTAAATTCATCACGAAAAGTTAGCCACATAGTATGAGTCTAGGACACTCTGCGAAAATCTATTCGGCAGGAATTCAGTAGTTTGCTTGGACCATTGTCTTCGTACTAGAAAGACAATCTACAAGCAAAGCCACAAAGCGACCATGGAGAAAGGTTGGATACAGAAAATAAAAAAATAAAAAACTTATGCCGCTGAATTGAATCCAGTATGTGTATATATGTGTGGGTGCATGCGTGACAGAGTGGATTTGCAAAGAGGATGGATATGCGACATAGCAATAGCTATGCTGTTGATCAACATGTTCTGAATTCATTGGTTTAGGCATACAAAAGTAGTACAGTACTTAACACTTGTTGATCAACAACATAAAACATGTGAGCGACATATGCAGGTAAATCAGCCTTTAAAGTTAAGCATTTTACACTATTTTCTTCGGTTTTGTCCACTGCAAGTTGATGACGGCAAAAAAAGGACTCAATATCAGTTTTTGCCATCTGATCAAAACAGCAGCTTTCATCTTCTCCCTGCTGTCTCTCCAAAGCAATGCAGCATTTTCTTCATCTGACAAATCATTCTTGACATTTTCATTGTTGGATTCTGAAAGAGAGGGGCTTTCTGGCTCAAATGAATATCCATGATCCGCCATATCACTCGATGGGGCAAAGAATGGCCCTGTCAATGATCTGTTGACACATCCGTCCCTGAAATGCTGCCATCCTTTGAAACTAATGATTTTGGGCAAACTGTGTTGGCAATTACAGGATGAGACACAAATATTGGAGCAATATTACAATATTGCTCCTTTTACCCGTCACGACCTCAACTTGGGATCTCCAGAAGTACGCTGTAACTTGTGTCAAAGCTAAACCCACAGACAATGCTGACAAAGGTTAAAAAGGACGAAAAAGACGACTTTAGGCATACCAAACGGCATACAGTAGTGTGGTTATGTTTTGTTTTTGGTTTGTGGCTGACATGAGTATTACGGACTTTGTTGTTTATTTAAATGCAAGTGAGAACATAGATTTTCAGTTTTTGTTTTAAAAAATGCAAACTTTATGTAAAGCTCTATTTAATAATTATAGCTTTTGCAAGTGACACATTTCCAGTAATTCACTAAAGTTGGGGGACAATAACTCCATCACTTTTAACAGAATGAATAATATTGTTGCCATGACAACATGAAAAAAAATGTGGAGCTTCAAAATGATAATATTGGGAAATAAATCTTTTATTTGGTCATATCAATGTGTTGCTGTGTACATGCAACATACTTAGCTAGCTGATGTGCAAATTCAGTAAAACTTAGTTTAATAGTTTTGGCCAGTTTTGGCATGAATTAACTAAATTGAGACAATATCACTAATGGCTTGAGAATTAGCAAGCATACTGTATATATTTCAAGCTTATGCGGGATGACTTCCTTCCATTAAAATGTCTTCAAGGAAAGAAAGAACAGCTAAAAGCTCCTGAAAAATGCAAGCGTCAAACTTGTGACTAGCCAAACAGGCGCCTTACAAGAGAGAGAGAGAAAAAAAATCACCTCCCGAGACTTTCTGGATGTGACCGATTGGGTTGCTGCCAAACAAGTGCTCGCCATAGAAGCTAAGATTTCTTTTTTCTTTATTTATTCCTGTTTTACTATTGAGGGCACCTCAACCTCAGCAGCAGAGATTTTGGAACAGCTGGGTTGAGTCAGCAGGGTAACAGAGGGTGAGCCGAGGGAATCGGCAAAAGGACACAGAAAGAGAGAAGACATGTAAAGCCAGGCGGCCAAGCAGGCTGCTGACAGACTCTTTTGAGGCAGCAGCTGGTTGAAGGGGGGGACCTCACCAGCTGTGCCTCCGCTGACCTCTACCCATACCTCTCTTCCCCCTTTCGCCCCTCCTACCCCAAACTCCCATCCCCCAATTCTTTAACCAAACGTTGGCAAACACTCACTATACTCAACCATCTGTCAATACCAGAATTGTGGCTCACGATTATGCCATAACGTTCCAAAAAAATATCTAATCCTGCAGTCTGTCCCAAACAAAATCCCGGAAGACAGAATTCTTCTTAAATGTACTTCACTGATGCCTCGAGCATGGAGCCATGTCCCATGTCAAGCTTTCAATTTACTGACTGCATGTTATTGGATAGTGGAAAACAGGAACTAGAGTACCTACACATGAATCTTGATTTGAAGTTTGAATCACTGAATTGGGAAATGGATATGCCACCCAATCTGCGAACATGCCTCGTGGAATTTGACTACATGATATAAATATGTGATGTTGCAACCAAGCTCATAGTACCGCCAATATTTAGACTCTAACCAAATTCATAGGTTGTTTGTCTCACCAAAAAAAATGGTAGTCCCATTAACCAACCGGATTGGTCAAACTCTAACCATTCTATTGTTTAATATAATCTAGATCAGTTTAACCAACTCGATTGGTATTTTTTTTTAAACCAACCCGTTATTACAGGCTATACTGAGTAGATATGACTGGAGCTAATCTTGTTTTTACTTTCATTAATTTGCTTTAATTATTTTGCAAACAATACACATAAATGAACAAATTAGTGTGAATGCCAGCACCTGAGCAGTTAGGGTATAACGCCAAGTTTTAAATGTAGAAACATAGGGCACAAAGTCCTGTCCCAACGTAGTATCTGCTGCTTTACGCATTCACACTAATGATGTTGTGAACAATATAAAAAGCAGCATATTCATTTGTGGGGACATAGAATTTATTATGCTCCTCTACCCTAACTTGTTTTAAAATATTCTGGACTGGCATATTTTCTGCCAGTAGATAAAGTGAGATCATGAACAGTCAGAAAAGCATTGCTGTTCCAGTGCTGTCTTGCATTGCCCCTAATCTCTTGCTAAGCATTGCTCTATTCCCAAAATACTTGAAAAAGATCTACCTTAACAAGGGATTGCTACATTATGTATTAACAATTGTTGTATACTCTATTCATTTCCCTCCTGTTGCCAATCAGGTGTCTAAATTCTATTCTGTCGAGTTAGCTTTTGCAAGATTTCAGTGAGAGTGAAACAGTATTGATCATCTGCCCTCTTTTCAAACCAAAAAGTCTTCCCCTCCAAGACCTCCTGTCCTCCTTGTCTTCACGCTCAAGGGTTAGTTAGCAGTGTGAATATTAGATAGGGACAGATTGGCTGGCACAACACAAGACCTACATACACAAACCTACCGACAAAGGCAAAATGTCCGATGGGGGGAATCAATGATCGAACAGTTGATTTCTGACAAAAACCCAAAGCCTTTTCTATTTTCGTTTCATAAAAAGAAACAATGATTTTTTTTTCTTTTTTTTAACAATCAGTCATTGTATTTTTATCCCCCATTCTTGCAGTTTTGTTGTGGACTTATGGAGTTTTAGTGTCTTTGACTTATAATTTGAGGTTTCTTGTCACTTAGAAAAACTAACTTTATAAAATGACTTAGGTGGAGGGACACATGGCTCTTTACTACATAGTCATGAACAACAGCAACAAGTCACTACCCCACCATGTTATTATTAAAACACATGCTGGCCAAAAATATAAAGGCGTAAAAAAATCTCTAGTTCTATTCAGCACTTAAAATGCTGGCCACAAATGTCAATAGCATGAACTCCCAGGCTTATCACATGCTTCTAGTTGCAAAGAAAAAAATTATTGGTATTAAAAGAATTTGCCATACAGCAACACAACGTTGATGAGCAGCTCGAGATTCCCATTAGACAGTGAGTTTTACTGAAAACTAAAGGGTCAAAATGTGTTCATCAAACTTGCTTTGCTCCTCATATCAGCTAATGTAAGGTACAAAAGTCACCCGTCACTAAAAAGCTGACTATTTTTATAGCTTACTCTTTAGCTCCTCAGAAGATGTATAGTTGAACAGAGGACTAGCGAGCATAAATTATGCACTATATATCATCTATGCATCGTAAACTTGTGTCTGATTCATGTTTTATGGGAGTCGGTCGACAGGATGTCGATATAATGCAAGGAAAGAGAGCATGGAAATGTGTTGTGTGTCAATGTAAGCGGGAAAAACTTCAAAGCTGGCGAGCGTGCAGCCGAGACAGAGGGTCAAAAGGGTTTAAAAGTGACCTGTGTTTCTTAGGAATGTAGAACGAGCACAAGTCCGCTATGTAGATATACTGCACTGTAGTCACGTAGCAACATCAGAGGCCACAGACTCAAATGCGATCTAGACATGGACATCAAGCAAGAGGCCAGCTGGTGATCAGGAACTATCACCACCCTCTGTTTCTTGCACTCCTTGAGCTCGCCACACCCACCTTGACCTCCCACTGGGAAGTTCACACAAGCGAAGACAGGAAACAAGGGGTGACAAGAAGGAGGCATACTACTCACCCACTGAGAATGACAAGCGCTAGAGAGATGAGGGGAGACAGCCCTCACTAATTGGGCCATAGTGTTCTAATTACATCACACAACCTCCTTGCTGTGTCACGCTGCCATGGCTGTATTGCAATGATTCTCGGAGCAGATTGCCAGGGGGAGTAAGTCTGAACTCTTCGTTTCAATCGCTCTATTAAGGCTTCTTTTGGGACGCAGCAATAAAAACAAACATTAAAAGCAAAATCACTGGAGATTTCGTTATGGGAAGTAAGACGATTTCAGTAAAGCTCAATCAAAACTGGGAAAACGATATCAGAAATATCATGTTGGGAATAATGAGGTAAAGTACTTTCAGCCTTGAAACTGAATAGAAAATCAATCTTACTGGCGGTTTCTGAAATAGCCTCGCCCTGAGAGGGTGGAGCTAACAAGTACTCATCTAAAAAAAGAGATGACTAATAATGATTCTGCAGTTTAACAGTCGGTAATAGTTTCTTTGATTTTGTTAAACCGTGTGTATCAAATTATATGGTAATTATATTTTATAATTATATTATCGACAGAAAATAAAGGGATGAAAATCTTGACTATATGATAGATTGTAACTATATTTCTCACAGTGCAAAAAAAAAAAGATCAGAGTATCTGTTACAGACTTAGGATAGCTAAAATTGAGATTGATGTTCTTGAGCAAGCCTGCTCTATGAAACACTTTGGTATGATGTAATACTTTAATATGGTGTGAATAGGCTGAGAAGAGGCAAATGTGACAGTAGTACGTACCGTTGACATTTGCGGAAGGAGACTTCCTGAAGGGGACTATTAAAGCCCCTTTCAAGTAAAAATCAAACAGTCATATAAATTTGACAAACAGCAGAAAAAACTTAAATGTCTGTTAAATGAATGGAAGACATTAAAAAATGTATATAAAATATCTAAATATTTAAAATGAAGTCCCACAATCATGAATAATAGGCATCGTTTCAGCTTTAAAACTGTGGGTGTGTCCATTGGATGCTTTAAATCCAGATCCCGCTAAACTTACAGTTGTCCCTAAAATACACTAATTTTCATTTATTTCTACCATATGGCCACACATCCTTAATGTTTAAGCCACGAAAACATGACTGCTTCAAGCTTCTGCTGGTTGCATGTTTCCCACGGATTCTATGTTGCAATGACACACTAGCCTTCAGCCAGATTGTAAGCTATTTTTCACCACTTTGCTCAATGTTATGTCTAAGTGGATCAAAATAAAGAGAGACTTCAGGGAGCATTTCACATTTACTTTTAATATGCATGTAATGACGCATGTTGTTCAGACTATTACAGACACTGGACATACTCAAACTAGTAATAATTTCAGAGATAGCTATAGCTATTCATAGCTAGCTAGCTAAATACATGCTGTAGTGGTAGAAATGTCCAGGTTATTTCGAACTAACTAATTCGCAAAACTGATGGAATGAATGTGCTCAGTACTTATATAATGGGAGAGTTCCATCTAAGGCCAGGAATCCCAAGTGCATACCTGGGCACTTAATGTCATAACGCAATTTCATACAACATTATTCACAGTCTTTGTGCATGCTCAGTAATTATTTCCAAACAATGTATATATAATGCAGCTCGAAACAAATCTCTGAACTCATTTTACAGGGTCTTGAAGGGATAGTGTGTAAGATCTAGTCCGTTTTTCATTACGGACAGCAGGAGGTGCTGCAAGGTGCTGCATTTCTCATTGTCCGTAGCTATAACAAACATGGCCACCTCCGGAGAAGAGCCACATCCCATTTAATATAATTTAATGATAACTAGACCTTTGATTATATTTAAAACATACTGTTGGTCATTAAGAACACATTCACTTGCAAGTTTTTGAAATTTACAATCATTTAATTGATTCCTTTTTTCCTGAAAACCAGTCTAAATCTTACATACTGTCCCTTTAAATCAGTTCTTCCAGTGAGCAAACTTTATTGTGTATTTATTGAATAACCTTTCATCACATGCACAAGGAAACATTTCAGTCTCAGCAGCACTCAGCAAACACCTCTACAAAGAAGCATATTCATGCCATTATTTAATGATGAAGGTCAAAATGGCTTTAGTTTTCTTTTAAGGTGACAAGACTTGTTAAGATTAGATATCAGATGGGAGGGAGGTAGTGAGAAAGAGTCTTGACCAAATAACAAGGATTGCTCCATTATGTCTTGGAAAGATATAAACTAGGATTCAAGAGAACTAATAGTTCTAGCCCAACTCCTGGCTGGCCAGTCAAGAAGTGTTTCATCAGGTATTAGCCTACATTCCTAATGTTACCCATCAGTCTGACTGCCCATCCAAAAGCCCACGGAAAAGACGGTTTGAGTGGCTGGATAATTTACAACCTTTCTGGGTGTCTGCCTCAGCACGGACAAACTCCCGATCCCTCTATAGGGATTGCTGGTTGGACAGACTACTCATCTTCCAGTGGAGCCAAACAAAGGGGGGGCTTGTTCCACTGGTAGCCTGCAGGCAGTGAATGCTACTTCCCTTCACTGGGAGGAAAAAAAAAAAAAAAAAAAAAACAGACAGAAGAGAGTGCACAGGGCCATAGAGAGTCAGTTGAAGAAACCGATGACTTGAGAGGAAAGGGAAGAAAGTAGAAAAAAAAGCAAGGGGGGACAGAGGAGGAAAGACAAAAGGAATTGCCTTACATGCAGTTTTTTCTCAATTTTTCACACAAACTACAACCCATAAAAATATTTAGCTCTCCATGTACCACCAATATGACCAGCATTAAAATACAGTAATTATATATTATAAATACAGTTTCAGTAATTAATATTGCGAAGCATCGTTTGAACATTCAACACTGCGCACACACATAGGTTTAGGAAACTAAATAATTTTACCAGAACGATTAAATGCATTTATTGTATCGTCCCAACATAGTAGAGATTCTTTTATGTACTGCTCTCATCTTCAACACACTTTGAGAGTCAAAGGCTTATTTATGCATGAATCAAATAATTTGCATGTTTGTTGTTGGATCAATATTCAAACTGCTACTTTTCAAGAAAAATACAAACTGATCAAAATCTAACTTTTTCAAATGTAATAAATGAATGGAACTTTTGCTTACTGGGCTGCGCATTCTGTTAACAAATGATGTGAAAAAAATGCAAACCTGTGATAAGAAATGGCTCCGGGGAAGACTTTTTTTTCTGAAAGACGAGTTAGCATACTCACATAAGACAAAATAATGATGAATAATGTATTAGATTCTGCTTATTGATACTTAGAGTTAGAGTCTTAACCTGTGGAACAGTTTTTTTGCTCTTAACTTGGGGCAGGATCGCTTATAACTCATTTCTGTTTTTGTGATTACAGTACAAACAGCTGGGAACCACATCTGGTACCCAGCTGCAGAGGATAAAAGGAAGAGTGAAACTTTTTTTTAACAGGCATTTCATTGGTTTCATCTTTCATGAAGTGGAAAAATGAATGTTTGTCGTCAATAAGGACATTCTCATCTTAACTATTTAAGTACGGTTTTCCCTCAAGGCTCTCAAGTTTCACAAAAACAAAACATAGTCACTATTCTGAACAGACATACATTGCAGTGGCTGACAGAACTTTTCAATACAGATTGATTATGTGTGCTGTGTACAGGATGATGGAGTGTAAAAAAGGTTCAGGAAGAAAAAAAGATCTTCTTAGAAGCTTTAAAGTTTAGTGAAAGCCGTTGAGAAAAGGATGAAAACAGAGCAGTTGGACAGAATGCCGCTGTCTATGATACAAAGATAAGAGTGAGGAGAGAATGAGGAGATGCTGAGAGAAGAAGCAGATCGACTGATGGAGAAACGAGCGAGAGGAGGGAGAAGAGTCATGTGAAGTCAGTAGCTCCTCATCAGCAGCTATGCTGTCAGAGCTCCTCACCATAGCAACAATGAGTCATAGCATCAGTAAACAGAGGGAATGTTTTCTAAACCAAAAGGCTGACTGGAAGATGTGCTGTGACATCACTTTACGTTTTTACAAGAATAGCACACCATAAAATGGACTGCACGGGTAACTACAACTGCTGCTTGTCTTTTTATTCCTGTAAGACTTCCAATTACTTCCATTCCACACCTGGACACTTCTACTGTAGTACAATGGCAAATGGTGCTAATCTTACGCAACTATGTAGTAAAAAGTCGGTTGGTCTTGTCAAATTGCACACACTGTGTTATCTATTTATGTAGTAATTAGTAGTGGTGTCAAAATGTGCCGCATCACACTAAGAGGCTCTAATAGTTTGGAATTCAGATACTTTAGATGGATGACACAAACAGAAAAAAGTATGACGTAGTAAATCCTAAGAGACACTAAGAAATACAACCATAATCATGAAAATAATTAAATAAATCTCTCCAGCAGCATTAATCTTAGCAGCACAATTATGTTTTTAAACGACCCTTGGACCCACATCATTGGATTGAGTAGGTGTGTTTGTTTAATGGCATGGCCGCTGAAAAGTGAGCCAATCACTGTATCCTTTTATGAACACATTATGTTTTTCAGAGATGTCAATTAAATAGAGTGACAAAGGCCCATTATCTGGACATAAAAAAAAAAATTGGCCCACCCTTCACCACCTTCCAGTCTGGTCAGGCTGGCACTCTTCTTCATCACATTTAATTGTCAGCAAAAATATGATGCCTTTCATCCGCCAAGTATCCACTTGAATCAGCATTGATTGACATTTCCACTATATCTAGTATATGAAATTAACCATTGCTGGTTGCTCATGAGTTAATGGATTTGTAAGTGCTATACCTTTATAACGTTGAAACATGGCAAAATAATAATTAAAAAAAAAAAAAAAACTTCTGCTGGCTGTGATTACAATACTATGTTGGACACTTCTACACTGAAATTATAAGTAACTTTTTGGGTGTATGTTTTTCAGATGTTCTTTCACTGTCGTTTTCAGTTCTACTCTGTGAAAAACAAAGAGCCCGAAACCCAGGCAAGTAGAGAAGTGAGGCAAGCTGTTCTGTTTCTATGGAGAGCAAAGATAGTTTTGAAGCTACGTTAGCTATTACCAAGAAAAAAGTCTTTTGCAATACAGTAGAAAAAGGGGTATATTTTCTCCATACTTTACAGGATGTGCAGTAATAAGGTGTGTACAAATGTGTGTCACATATTTTTAATTTACCTTGTTCTTCATAATTCTGCCAACTCATTTTTACTTTACTACATTTCCAGAGAATATTGTACATAGTTATACTCTTCTCTGAGCATCTTCATCATCTTCACTCAAAATTACAAAATAATATGCAAAGCAATTGTTCCTTGATGTAGTGCCTGAACCATGGAGCACAAAGCGGAAGAAAAATGCTGCATGTACTGAATGTTTAAAAAAAAAAAAAAAGCTCTCTAAAGGATTTTGCTGCTGTCAGTCCAGAATATAGTGATATATCCCCTTTGGTATATGCTTCCCCCTCACAGAGAATAGCCAGTTCCAGAACTGAACTGTTATGCATGCATTACAATCAAAAGACACTTATTTGTTGTTGGGACACATTGCAAGATCTCATGCACATTTGTTGTCAAATTCTGTGACATCATTTTCTACAAGGTGTCATTGTGAATTTATTGTTATTCACAAGTGCAGTGTGAAATTTACTGACACAAAATTGTTTGAATTACGAGCAAACTTTTTTTGACTATGTAAAATTCAGATGTATGTCTGTTTATTGCTGTCAGACAATCGCAATTTGAGAATGATCGGTGGATGTGGATACTACTCTCATTATGTTTTTGTTTTTAATCAGGCATTCTGCAGTATACTCCTCAAATCCACCATCAGCCGGTTCACAGTATTAGGCAAGGGTTATAGCCAACCATAATTTTCACACTGTACAGTAAACGGGTTGGGACAATCATTGCCAACCATATTTTTCACTGACACAGTATGAATTGAAGGAAGTTAAAATGGAAGTTTTTGCTGTTGAGTCTGCTGTTCACAGAAAATCCTGAGTATCAAACAATGACCGAAATTACTACAGCAGTGTACTCTGTGGCGCTAAGAAAAAAGGAACGTTACAGACGCATATGAGTATTAGCAGAAATGTTTTGTTATCTATAGTTTATGGTAAATGTCATAGCCAGGTTAAGATATGCTCGCTCACATCACTCGTTTGCCAAAGAAGATCTTTTACTAAGTCCCTGGAATGAACTCAATGTGATTGTCCCAAATTTTAAAAAAAACAACAAAAAAAACACACACACTCATGCCTTTTTCCAAGAGTTGTGTGATGCTACAAAGATATATTATGCTATACTGAACAGGAAGGCATATCACATGCGCACCATCAACTTGCTGTTGAGTTGTCACTGCGCCTCACTTGATACTACAGATCTTCACCCTCCCCCATTACGAATAGTCTCTATGCTCCGATAGCTTTGGTTCTGTCAACTCTGTTGTTAACAATTGCTTTGTCTATATCAGTCCAAGCAGTGAAGAATTCAACGCTATATTTCGCTGTGCTTGGAAAGCTTAGCTGCACTAAGCTGACATCAAATCAAGAAAGGAGAAAGCTTTTCATATTTTAGATAACAATGTTATAAAACACAATTACCACTGCTCTCATGATGTAAAGCACAGAAAGCCTAGCTAATTTATCTCCCACGTTTGAAAGAAGAGAGGACTGTATTCCAGATTATGTAATCATGTTTTTTGGGCTTGTTTGTAGTGGAGTATTTAGCAACAGCATTATGACTATTTTCTTTGAACTTTTTTTGTCGTTTAAAAGTTATTACAGGTAATCTTCTACTGTGGATTTTTTTATTTGGGTGGAGGGTGCAATTTGGAATTTTGGGATAGCGTGAAAAGCAAAGCATCTGAAAGAGTTCACATTTTTGTTGACGGTTTGGATTTCAAGTTATCATGTAAAAATTGAGAAATGAGTTACTACAAAAAAAAAAACAAAAAAAAACGACAACAGTAAAACGTGTACAGTAATCCCTGTGTCTTAAAGTGACAGCCAATTCCAGTCCAGGTCATTGTACTGAGATAAAGCCCCATATGTGCCTTTCTTTATTATTTGCAGAGTAAAAAGGCTCACTGAAGCAAAAAAAAAAAAAAAACTAAATGGGAGAAAAGCACTTGCAAGCAAGTCAACGCCATTTTATTGCAAACACTTTGCATCATCAAATGTTGAACTAGTTGAATCTGATGGGGTTTTTTTTACTGTTTGTGAACGTCTTTGCACCTTTTTGCAACTTAACACACCATGCTGAAAATATCATCGCTATGTGCGCTAACAAGCATTCACAACAGAAATGCAGGTTTAAGCGTCAATGGAGTGCAGATACTGGAGTTCAAGTCCAACTTTTCTTGTTACGTTTCTGAGTAGCCTGTAGCAGCCTGCTTTAGAATTCCAATTTGAAGGAAGTGCAATGTGGACACCAGTAGTAGCAGGACCGGGGATGGAAGTGGCGGTGCTTGTTTAGCTGACCCACCCTGACCAGCACAAAGGGGGCGACGCCCTCTCCTACCACCAGCCGACCCAGACATGGCTGTGATTGGCCAGCTGGATAACCTTTGATCCCAGTCATATTGTGCTCTCAGCTGGGCCAACCCTAGCCCTCTTGGATTCGGGTGCATGTGGTTGAGCAACAAAAGAAGGCCAAGACTTAAAGTGGCAAAAAGAGCTGCACGACGGGAAATGGTCTAAGCGGATGTGGAAAGTGTGCGTGCGTGGAATGTATGCATGTGGTGGATTAGGGCTTGGGTGTATTCATGACAGTGTTTCAGCAGTTAGCGTCATCAGACTCTCTTTGTCAAAAGACACTCAAACAGACTTAATGTTTTCAAACTTGAAACTCTCATCTCAATTGAATTCTGGACTAATCCCAGTTTTAGCACGTATGCAATATTTTGATCATTTTTGGGTCATTTTCTTCAACATCATTCTCACTGTATTGTAGCCAATGGGTGGCACACTGCTGGTAGTGTGATAAATGAGCAGTCGTGCCATTTTGAACTTTGACATATTGTCACCATCTGGGTGAAATTTCAGTTCCCTAGTGTGTTTTTTCAATGCTTTTGCTTTGATGTGAAATGCCATTGATGTAAAGATCAAAGGATTGGAAAACGTACTATATACAAGGGTTATTCCAACCACAAAACTAACGCTACTTCATCTTGGGCACTCGGTGTGTTCACAAGTGTAGTCCAAAAAAAAAAAAAAAAACATTGCTGGCACGAGTTTGATGATGACGTGGTTAAATGTCAATGCTATCATCCAGATTGGTGTGCACTGAAACAGGAAGACAGTTCTGTATGGACTAAAAGGCATCTAAATAAATAATAAACTCAAAGAAGTATCGGAAAATAAAAGGAGAGGATATGCGAGGAAAACTAGCCTCGAGTCGAGTTTACATTATGGCCGAAAAACTCTTCAAACACTCAAAACACAAGTCATACATGTAATTCAGCACAGTTCTATTGTGTTCTAACGTGAATGTTTGCTCTATGATCTCTATTGGAAAACTTTTGGTCAAGTGGTAAAGACCCTCATGTCAAGGCAATATAATAATATTTTTGCTCTGGCGTAGACTAGAGAACCAAATCATAGAAATGATTTTGTGGAAGCATATCTTAGTCTAGCTAGCACCTGTCTTTGGATCCTCTGTAGTGTTTACACAAAAAGATTGCTTTTGCTTTCTTTTTCTTAAGATTCAGGCCACGCAGATCTACAAAAATGCTGTACCATGCATTCCAGGCCAGTAGTTGGCAGTGACACAAAAATAGTCTTCCTGCAGGAACATCTTTCAATTTTACCCGCCCAGATTGGCAGAGGCGGTGCTTAAAGCACAGAACAAAGCCTTTGCGCAAGCGCAGGATGAAAAGGCATGCCAACAACCATTATTAGAAAACAAATGCTGTTACAGCACTGTGTAGCAACATTACTGTTTTGATTATAACTGTATGGCCAGACTGAACAGCTACTCTGCACACGACCTATTCAAATGTCTTGATGGGAACAATGACATGACCGTTGTCAAAAGTCGCAGCTTTAAGACGTATTTGTAAAAGTGTTTTTCAATTTACAAAGTAAAGATTTTAGTCCGGTCCAGCGTAAAGGTCCCTTTAAAAGTAAACTCACTTGTACATACCAGGTTTTATCAGAGTCTTTTTGCGCCCAGTAGTGAGCAAGACTAAACCAACATCGCACTTTCTCTTCTTGCAATTTACTGTGTCCTGCCCTGTAACATCCCATAGCTGTCTTCGCAGGTGGTCTGTAGCCTGTGGGCTATGGTGGCCTGAATCTTGCACAACATGTGATTCTCGCAAAGGGTCAGACCCCCCCCCTATAACAGCAGTACTCTCTCCAAAATGCAATGTCATGGAACAGATGGAGCTCTGCAGACAATGGAAGAGCATGTAGATATTCCTTGGCCCCTATACAAAAGCATGTGCAATGGGAGCCCCACCACACTTTTCGGGTACCATGGTTCGCCTCGACATAAATTATTAATAATCTGTGTATAATCCGTGAGATCGTATTATACATCACAGTTTAGAGATTACATTGACAAGGCCTGGAATAATACAAAATGACATAGATTGAGAGGATCCTGTAGACAGGTAGAACTAAGGTCCTAAAATACGGAAATCAAGGCTTCAGGTTTTCTCGTGACCTGGCTGTTATTAAAAAATAGGCTAGAAACCCACAAACACCAAGTAAATAGTTAAATAATAAAGAAACTAAGAACAACAAAGGTAAATATGTATAGGTATATGTATAACTAATTAGAACGTGTACTTTCTTCTACCATAAACTGTGTTTCATATGAATAGTGTTCAAAGAGCAGAACAAAGTTCCACAACGAGATAGTTAGTAGGGTTTTTTTCTCCATGTTGTATTACGGACGTGAGCTGTTATCAAAGGCAGGGTCACGTTTCATTCATTTCACATACCTGACACACAAAAAAAAATGCTGAGATGCTAATAATCATTCATCCAATTATAATCACACCTCACCTCCACTACAATCCCGAAGTCCATCGCGCTATTGTTACATACACAAGCCCATTCACTGTTAGACTGTAAATAGGGATGCTGGATTGGACTGTAATCAGACCACTCACCCACAACAACGACGGACGATCGGCTTCTCTCAGTAAATCCAATGTATCAAAAAGAAAATTCAGTGGTATTCCCGAAGATGCCAAAGATCTTCTCCGCCCGCTCTGTGATTCTATGACGGCAATTTATAGTGTCGCTGTTAGGCGTTACTCGAGCAGGCTTGCGCTCTGTCACACTCACACACTCAACACACGCACACACATTACACGCGGCGTTCCGAGGCAGCGCTACGCATGCTTTGAAGCTAAAAGGCATCAAAGAACGTTGCTTTCAAGTCAGCCTTAATTTGTGTGGCGCTTAATAGTGAAGCTCCGATGCTTTCCCTGTTCAGTGCACTTACTAGGTTGCACCCCTCCGGCTCCACCCGCTAAGACTGCCTTCCCGGTGCGCCCATTGGCACACGCGGCCGGACATGCAAATCTACACTTCCCATTGATGTTTTCCAGAAAGGACAGGGAAAAGGGGTGGAAAGGCAGGCGTTTTTCCATCGCTCCACTGCGCCACTGTGCGGTAAACCACCCACTGTGGCTGCTCTTCGCTTGACGTCACCTTACATGGAAAGCGCATAGGATGGGAGAAATAGAAATACTGTATATCGAAAACATTCTATGCGCTGGGTTTTAAGCATAAGTTCAATTTTCTTTGATCGTGTGTTTATTTTTGTTTAAGAAGCGCCTTTTTTTTAATATATAACTTATTCATGACTAATTCACTTTATCAAGTTACTTACAAACGTTACTAATTTCTTATATACTCATACAACTCACAAGGAAAGATGTTTTTACGTAGACTGATGCAGTGACTGCATTCTTCAACTGAGATATTTTCTCTAATTCAACTTCAAAATAAAAGCTTACTAAGGGCTACCGAATAATATACTATTTAATGTGGTAAGATATTATTTTGAAAATATGTGGCCTTCTCACAACATATGCGTGTTTTACTGCCATGCAGAGTTGCAACAAACAGTTTGCATTTCACAAGCTCCTGTTATATGAAATCTCATCACATCCCTAATATCTATGTATCTATGTGTTTATCTATATACTGTATCTATGTATATCCCTCTCTCTCTCTCTCTCTCTCTCTCTCTCTCTATCTATCTATCTATCTATCTATCTCTGTATGTGTGCGTGCGTGTGAATGCGTGTGTGTGTGTGTGTGTGTGTGTGTGTGTGTGTGTGTGTGTGGGCGTGCGTATATGCATGTGTGTGTGTGTTTGTGTGCGAGTTCCATCTTTAGCCCATTCTGTTGTGCTTTTTCCTGTTTAGGGTTTCAGGAAACTTGAGCCTATCACAGTTGACATGGTGTAAAAGATTGAGGACATCCTGAGTTGACATATTTAACATACAGTGAGTTGGCAGGGAATTCTCACACCGCCACTTAGGATAGCCCATATAATATGTTATTGCCTTGTCAGTGAAATTAATTACCTGTGGCACTCAAAAGAAAAAAAAATGTATACTGTATATGGTTTATAGCAAAATAACTGCATCCATATTTTGCTGATTCTATTAAAACAAGCTTAGATTAGCTCCTGGAACATATTTGTCAAGATACCATGAAAGCTAACTTGCGCAGTCATACCTTTGCCTGCAGGAGCCCGAAGCATGGCATAGCAGCGTTGACTGCCGTCTTGACAGCCACTCTCTCCCATTCAGTGTGCATCACTTCCTTAGTCAGATTCTAACGAATCCAAGTCAACTCACAATTTTCCACGGTCAATACTTGCTTGCATGCACTAGCGCTCATGGCGTTTCAACAAATACTAGTAGGTTTCACAAGCAACATAATAAAAACTTGCTTCAATAAAACCAACAAACCCCAAAACCTGTTTAGAGGTAGTTTTTCTTTATATATATATATATATATATATATATATATATATATATATATATATATATATATATATATATATATATATATATATATATATATATATGATACTGACCATAACAACTATGCTTTAAATTTGATTAGAAGTAACATTCACCTGTAAAAAGAAATAAATGAACAAAGACCAACCTAACAGTAAAGCATGCAAAAGAAACGTTCTTCCTATACCATGTGCTGTGGTCATTAACTTCAATGGTTCCCCAGACCCACAAAAATATACTGCGATTTTAATGTTGAGTATCCAACCCATTACACTAACACCTCAGTAGCTGTTCAGGATGGAATAGCTATCGTGTATAGAATAATGACAGCACTGAAGTGCTAATGGATAAGCAAGTCGAGGCAACACTTTACTCTTATTGAAAAAAGAATTTAAATTACCTTGAAGCTAAATTGGTTTGTGAAAGACAAAGCCATTTTCGTTGGCATTTGCTCAATTGACCAAAACTTCAGCCAAGATGATTGTGTTATGTCTCTAAATCTATAAAAGTATCAGGGAACTATGCTGGCCAAACACAGCCTCCAATCAAAGATTATTTGTCAGGGGTCTAAACTCAAAAGGACTGATCAATAAAGCAAGACACTCTTGTGTTATAAATACTGTATCACCTTAACAATAACACTTTCAAAGACATATAGTTCTTTATTTCATCTTTCATTTATAAGAACATGAAAAAAAAAACCCAACAAGGAGGTGGCATAAAGCTGGGCCCAACAGAGTAGCTTCAGTCCAGTCTTCTATGGACACAGACATGCCCCAAACTGGCCAGTATCCATCACTGACCATGTGAAATATTACCAAGCATTACCATACAGACTTATTCTGCAAATAGTTTACAAGTGATAGAACATAGTGATTTTCTAGGAAGTTTACTAACGATTATGCATATATAACATATACATTACATATTACACTTAATTTGTGAGAAAAATAAAAATACCACATAAGCAACTGGAGAGGTTGAAACTCACACAAAGTGATCGGAGATTCGAATTTTTGACTGAGGCAAACATTAACCACAGGCTGCACTGAGCTGCAACACCAACATTATACATGTATCATTCAATGTTTAAGTTTTTGTTGACAATACACATGATGGTATTTGCCAGCGGCCTGCAACAAGTGACTCCAAGGCAGCATGTGGCTTGTGCATACATCTGCTGTAGCTGTAGTATTAATTCCCAGTTTGTCTTTTAGTTGGTAATTTTTCAAATGTAACTCTAAATTTGAAGATTATGGTGCTCTTGAAAAAGAGAAACAAACAAACAAAAAACCGTCGCTCAAAAAATGCACCGCAACCGCCAATGTGACACCTGGCGGCAATATTTAATGAGCAATTCAACCCATGGTAGTTTTTAAATCATTATAACCGTAATTCAAACATGAATAAATCTTAGAAGAGAAAGGTTTGTGAAGGTAGCCTAATTTTAAGGCCAGATGAACTATAATTAAATATACAAATCTGTAATCACAGTTCAAAATCACATGAAAATGAAGGTGATGTTTTACAGTTGTCAAAGCTGTGCGCTGAGGTTAACAAGTTAAGTTAAATTAAGTTAATATTACAATTGGCATATATACAGTATACAGTATGTTGCTTTGAGTCAGACCTTCTCAAATAGTGGGGCAGGCACGAGGAGATGCCGGGACGTTATAGTTAATGTTAACATTAGTTAATGTTAAAAAATTTAGTTTTAAGTATACAGTGTTTATGGATATTATTCTCATTACATATTAGAGGTTTTCCCTTTCCTGAGAGGGGCTTTGTAAAATATATTAGAGAAGCACTGCCTTAAGTGAAATAGTACTTTTCAAGTTGACAGGACACAAGCCCTACACATGATAAAATGATTACAGGAGACCACATTTTGTTTAGCATATTTGGTTCGCTGCAAGTGCATATTTAAAAATGTGGCTTTAATTTCATGAATATGAGGACCCAAATAGACATTGAATATTTTATTTGAACGTTGGCTTCAACCAAGCATCTTTTTTTTCTAAGTCAGAATCTGACAAGATGTTTTTGTTACTTGAAAAAAAATTAAAGTATTCATGTTTGTTGTAGGTCACTGACATCAATAACGTAACACATTATAATTTCTTATACATAAGTGTAAAATCAACAACAGCAAGTGTTATCCACACATTAGATGTCAAAGGTTTTTGTGGCTCCAAGTGTTCCTTTGGGAGGCAGTCAAAATGTCTTTCTGCATAATTAAGGCTGCTGCCAGACACCCGCTGATATATACAATATACAGTCACGAGACCTTAGCCTTAGTGTAACCTTGAGCCTTAGGGTAACCTTGAAGGGTTATGGAGTGACATTAATATTACACCACAATGCAGGAGCCAATAAGCAGTTAAACTGAGGCCAGGGTAGAAATTGAACACAGTACTAAGAGGGGCACAACAGCAGTCAGACACGGCAAAACGTCATGACAATAACCAAGCCCTCTTGAACACCAATCCCCTGGGAGTTGTCTATGCGCTGGCCTGTGCTACCTGATCTGCCTGCCTCCTCTGGTTGTAGGCATTATACACATCCAAAAACATGTCCTTGCATGGTATCTGCGCTTTCAGCTTGGAGCAGATGAGGAAGGAGCCGGCCATCTTGCGGTGGAGAGAGTAGGTTTCCTCTGGTGGAGGAGTGAGGCGATGTCGCAGCATGACCGGAACAAGGCTGTGTATGCGTTGGGTGGTGCTCTGGGTGCCAAAGTCAAAGGGCTCAGAAGATGCAAAAGCTTCTCCAAGAATCATCACAGCCTCCACATGAGCATCATTGAAAGCCTGGTGGCAAACATGGGGATAATGAACTCTGCATCACAACTATATCACGTACAATAAAAGCCTTAGAACGGAATTTTAAAAAATGAACTTGGAACTTCCACTCTTATGAGCAGACTTTTTATTTTGAATTAATTAATTTACAAGCATACTGCACATTTAATTGAAATTCTTGTCCAGTTATTCTTTCAGACAGGCCACTGATGATGGGTGAGAGGTTTGGGTCACAATCCCAAAGTGTTCAACACACACATACACACACAGTACCTCACCGGCGATCTCTACCTGCAATGTCTATGAGATGACATCATGGCAAATTAAATCCATAACCGTGATCTTTAGCACCCCCAAAAATGTGTGCAACATATACAAAATTAAATGGGGATTATGAGATATGACAGCTACATCCGGCAGAGGAAGGGAGACATAGCAAAAATAGACAGCTGGAGTCAAAGTATGAAAAAAAAAAGACAAAAACAGCACAAAAAAAAAAAAACTATTTACCTTGGTCTCGAAACCTGTCAGAAACTTCAGGTCTTTGGATTTAGAGAGAACAGTTGCTCGGTCACCTAAAGAAGCTGCGTGTACTACCTGTAAAAATTGTCACACCAAAACACGGTCGATTTTGAATCCAAATCTGACAAATCCCAGTTATAGTTGAAATCTATCTTACTTCTATGTAGTCATTTGTAAATGATTCTGGATAACTTCTGCATGCTCCAAAATCCAACAGAATCACCTGAAAGAAAAAGAAAAAAGATTTACATATGGTGACTGACATTAAAACACGTCAGCATTAGTAATCATATAACATACCAGTCCTTCTTACCTTGTTTGTTTCTGCATTGTAAAAGAAGTTGGCCCAGTTTGGGTCTGTCTGCATGAACCTGAACTCAAAAAGCTCCCTGAGACACAACTGAAGGATGTTGAAGCAGATCTGAAAATTTGGAATAAGGTACGTGTGTTTGATTACTAACACAATCAGAGTGATGTTGTTTTGTGGTCTGATGATTGGCTCTATTCCTATCAATCTAAAATAATGGTGACGTTTAAAGATAAAAAAAAGTAAATGTGATAGATTTGGACTAAAGATGAAGAATAAGGAAATGTTCTGTGATATACGCCCATTTATCTAAATTATGATGAATTAAGTCAGACCTGGTTCCTGGTCTCCTGGTCCAAGTCCACACAGCAGTCTAGAGGAACCCCTTGCACCAGCTCCATGGCCAGCACTCTGCGTGCCGACAGTTCATCGATCACCTCAGGAACCTGGAAAAACGGGTCTCCCTCCAGCAGTGATCTGGAGGTCATACAACCAAATATCATCATCATGTAAACAAACAAACAAAAAAAGCTTTGGTATAGCACAATTCCAAACTGAGCCATAAGTCTGAAAAATTATGGGCATTGAAAAGTGGGCACCAACTGGCACAAATGCAAACACAGGACTGTAAATGCCTGGCCTTTTGTTTTATATGACGCTCTAAAACAATTTTCTATATGTCAAGATAAATTTAACAAGACTAGATCCAGGTATGAACAAACTCGGTCGAGAAAGACTACATTCATTGTTTTTAAACATAAATGCCCATTGTAATCTATTTTGGCATGTACTCGACATTGTAACATTTTAGGAACTCATAACTGGACATTCGCAGAAAGAAATGGAGAATCCAATGTAAAAACTTACCTAAATTTCTTGGCACACTCAGCTTCCCTTTCATAGTCACACTCCCATGCCAATTCCCGCTGAAGGACCTCCAAACTGCTGTCTGCAAAAAGGCCTGCAAAGGAAAAGAAAAGAAGCAAAAACCAAGGATTGTAAAGAAAAGTAAAGATGTCAAGTATTCAAATGCAACAGAAAAGGTTCTGTAATTATTCAAACAATAAAACTCAGTGGAAGATGCACGTCAAAGAATAAGCAACCACAGCACCATCCTCTGGTGCAAAGTAAAACTATTCAATCCTGTAATTTGCATCAGTCAATGTTCTACAAAAATGATCAGATTTCAGTAATATTGTAATCTTTTAAATGTGATTAAGCGACCCCAAAAAATAAAACATCTTAGGTAAAAATCTCAAAAAAGCAGACCACCCATGACTGTGAAATACAAGGTGAATTGATTAACAAAAAAGACGCTTCTCAAATGTATCCCACTAAATTTATGAGCATGCGTGCTCCGAGAACAAAGGCACGCCATGATGGCGTTAACCTTTAGACAACACACAGCAAGATAACCGCATTACCTAAATGACTTATTGTTTAATGTAGTTAAGTGCTGTAAAGTAGTTTCACTTCAGCAATGGTGCACTAAGTGGCATTTATTTTTCATTTAAAAATATCTTTACTTTATTAACTGTAATTTCTGATGCTTTGTTTTTATGTTTTGACTTAATATGGTATATTTAAATGTAATTTGTTGGCATCGATTTAAATGGCCCAAAAAGTATTTACTTTGACTACTGCTGCATAACATTTATTGCCCTGCAAAAAGGGATTACATTGGGATACCTTTATTCAAATTGATCAAAACTAAGGTTTAGCCAAGTTATCAGATTGGGACTCAACACTTGCATGTGCAGCACTTAATATCTAGTTAATATCAGACACAGATTAAGATGCAAATATTTGCAACAAAGATATCTCTACTATAGACCACAATGTACCACTATAAATAGTATGTAGTGCACTTACTGTATAACAAATAACATGAAGCTGATATACAGGACATCAACTGACTGAAGAAGTAAGAAAAAAAATCTAAGTTCTACTTAAAAGTGAAAAAAGGGTTACCTTCAGGTAGAACCACACTCAATTTCAGTACTGACATGAGGTTGTTTATGTCACTATGAATACTCTCTGCCACTCCAGGGTACTGAGAAGTAAACAAAAATGAAGATCAACAATATGCAAGACAAGAAAATTACAATTCCAACACACCTGGATCTTCATTGCGATTTCTCTGCCATCTTTTAAAACCCCATGATGCACTTGGCCAATAGACGCTGCTGCAAAGGGTTTGTCCTCAAAAGATGACAGCTTGTCCCTCCAACCTGGACCTAGTTCTTTCTCTAAAACATTCTATAAATGTGGAGAACAAGGAAAACATGGATAAATCACATGTACAGTACTCAAGTATTCCAAGGCTTTGATTTGAAATTCCAGTTTACATTCAGCTACATTGTTTCCACTGACAGTTAGCGATGGGATACTCCATATGGAAGGATTGCACCCTTGTGAACTTTGTTTTTTTCTGTTTTGCATTTCACTTTGCATTGACGTTATACGCTTGTGCACCGTTACAGTCGTGACAGTACATGGTTTCAAAGTGCGACTCTCAATCTCTTGATTTAGTCAAATTTAAAGCCACTGGGCATGAGTGGAAGATTTGAAAGATGACAATCTGAAAAGAAGACGCTTTACTCAAATGACCAGTGTAGGTTAGTTAATTAGCATCCAATTAGAACAGTTCACAGACTGTCTGCATTGATTCAAACATTTCAGGCACAAACAAGCGATGTGATCATGCTTCTTCTGTGTTCAAGTCATGATAGAGTGGTGACAGAAAATGTCAAGCATGTTAATTTTTAGGAAAACTAATGTATTCCTGTTTTAGGGCTATAACAGAATTTGCTATCAAAAAGTGAAATGCAATGTATACTATACGGATGGACTGTCCTGTATACCTGCACAACAAAGATGACCTACTGTACAATTGCAACATTTTGCATCATTCCTGCTTACATTCATTTGCCAGGCCGGCATGAAGTCTGCACTCTGTCGGACCCTCTCAAAGATCTTTTGAAGCTGGGGGTTAATGAAGGAATTGTCTGGGGAGGGGAACAATACAGAACCTGTTAGATTCTCAAACACACAGCTGTTTGAAAGTATGACGCGCCACTAGCCAGTGATTAAACAAGTACAGCATGTACCTTGTATGCTTAGCATCTGTCCTATCTTAAGTGCCGCTCCACGTACTTTACAGAGTGTGTTGACAATTCTTTCCGCATTGGCTTCTGACAGGAGGGGGGAGTCGAGTAAGGCATTCATATCTACATGAAGAGTGAAGTGTCAGTTTATATAAAAACTCAGGCAACAAGAAAAAATAATTTAACACACTTAAGAATATTTAGAAGTCAAAACCTGTCTCGAATATGGTCGGGAAACTCTGAGGCCGATTTGAAACATATGACAAACAGGTTGCAATTTGACAGAAAAAAAAAGATCTTATCCGTCAGGATGGAACAGTTTGATATGTTCGAAATACACTTGGTGCGATCGAATTCAATTCACTACAATATGCCTTTTGATATTCAAAGCAATGCCAGTCTAAATTTGTTGATGTAGAAAATTATAAAACACTCCTAATGACATTCTTACAGTATTTTCAAACAAAAATTACAACTTCACCCAGTGCCAAGTTGCTTTAATGATACTTAAAAAAAACAGCAAACAAAATATCTTTTATATTTTAAAATATTTAAAAAATTATTTAAATAGAACACGACAAAAAGCTAGGCGATATGGCTGAAATAAAATCAGTTTATTGATGTTTTGGGCCTGGAAGGGGGCTCCTCCCACCTGTAGTCCCTTCAGGAGGTTTCTGATTTTCCCCAAATTGGGGTTTTTGAGTTTTTCCTTCCCCTTCTGGGAGCTTTGACAGGGGATGCTGTTGTGTACCCTATACTGAAAAGATGTCTCTGTAAGACCTCTTTTCATTCTGTGAAGCCCTTTGAGACTTCGGTGATTTAGGGCTATATAAATAAAATTTGATTGATTTGATTGATGTAATTGTTTATATTTTTTCCATTTCAAAATAAAGACCACGAAAAAAGAATTTAGGCTATTTTGCGATTAATGTAACATTTAGTCTTTAAGATGAGGGCAACACAATACAAACAAAAAAAAAAACATGTGCACGGTGCAGTCTTTTCTAAACACAGAATAAATTGAGGCTTTCAGGACATCTGCAACATTAAACACAGCCTCAACCAATTTTCTTAGCCTCGCAATAGCTGCTCCACATCTCTACAATAAATGTCTTTAGGGCTGCCTTGCGAGTTTTATTATCGATTGAAAAGTGTACTATCAATGCATTCATATATCTCCCCTAGAAGAGCGCACATCCAGTTGGATTGGTTTATCGTTTCCAATCCGAGTCTCCAAGGATTTTACATCCCTGCCATTTTAAGAGAACGTTAGGACAGAATGAAGTTACCTTTTTGCTTGCCTCCCAGTGACTGCTTTGCTACTTCTGCAATGGCACCAATCCCTAGACCAACTGCCAATCCTATGGTAGAGATGTGTCTGATAATGAATGGCTTCCCAAATTTTACAAGTGCAATGTACAATGTATTGTTCGTACCTCCAAAATTAACCAGCCTGCTGATTCTCGTTGCAGGCACCTTTCTTTCTCTAGCACGGTCATTAAGCTAAAGACAAACCACATTATATTATGAACTTGACATTACGTACCTACTACAAATTAAAATGTCTGCACCCAACACGTTAATTTTATTTAGAATCTTGCGCAGTAAACCAAATTATAAAGTTTAGTAAGAAACAATATACAGTCATGCATTTCCAGCACTTTCAGTAACACAAAAGATGAATGTAGTTATGGGATTCACTCAGCTCTGAATGGGTTGTGGAGCTTTTGTACATGACAATAACCCGTGAAATTAAAAAGTATGACTCAACAATAACCTATTAAATTACAAATGTCATGAATAACGGGACACACCCTTTGTCGAGCAGGTTTAGCAAAGCCTTGCTTGGCCTCTCTGGCCTTCTTGATATCTTCTGGTGTGAGTCTGGTCACCACCGTATCATGGACGTGTCTGGTTTGGTGGTAGAATCTATGCGAGGCAAACGTCGTGTGGAACGAACGTGTGTTCTGACCTGGCCAACCAGGACCTGCTGAAGCTGTCCCTGGACCAGGATGGATTCCTATGGTAGACAAAAGACATACGTCACACACAGTAAGGTATGTTCTTATGCCAAACTGGCATCTAAATCAGCTGAGTCAACAGAAATACACATAGTTCAACCAAATGAAAAGAAATGACACGTAGTAATTTCTTATTAAATAAATCAACGTAAGATGAATTTTGTTTTTGCCAGGTGAAGTTCATTCATCCATCCATTTTCTATAACCGCTTATATTATCAGCTGTCTTCGGGCAGCAGACGAGGGGACACCCTGAGCTGTTTGCCAGCCAATTGCAGGGCACACAGGGACGAACAACCTTTCACACACCCAATCAAACCTAAGGGCTATTTGGAGTGTCTAATACACCTATCATGCAAGCTTTTAAAATATGGGACGAAGCTGGAGTGCCCGGAGAGAATCTATGCCGGCTCAGGGAGAACATGCAAACTCCACACAGGAAGGCCAGATCCGGCTGGAATTGAAATCAGGACTCTGAACTGTGAGGCGTACATAAACACTCATCCACCGAGCCGCCCACCGTATGAAGTATACATGCTATAAAATAAAGATTGGCATTTTTTTTTAATTATTATTTTAGACATTTTGATTAACTTGGTTATTTTTTTCTGTTTTAGTCTAACCTTTTATCAGTATAAACACAGTTAAAAGTAGTAGTTGGAAGTTTATTTAGATGTTTTTTCTTCTGTTAATGTTAAAAAAACAATACAGTTTTAGGCACATTTAAATATTTTTAGAGATTCTGTATTAAAACTTTTTGTAGTCGGCACAGCGAGTGTGGGGGCGCAAAATGTTTGCTCTTTCCTGGGGGGGCTTAGCAAAATAAAATTAAGAAACACTGCTTAAGACTTAACTTAAAAATACATTTTTATTTAATTCTAAACAAAGGCAGTCTTACTTCGCAGTCAACTATTCAGGTGAAATGGTAAAACTCAACTTTTATAATGATCATTGTTTTTAAAAATAACAATTACATTTGGGAAATTCCTGCAGTCACACAAATTGTGAGACTGTGAATGAACACGAAGTCTTTGATACCAAAACTGGCCTTCCTGTGTGGAGGTTGCATGCTCTCCCCGTGCCCGCGTGGGTTTTCTCCGGGTGCTCCAGTTTCCTCCCACAATCCCCTCCACAAAAACATGCATGGTAAGTGAATTAGACACTACAAATTGCCCTCAGGTGTGTTTGTGAGTGTGAGTAGTTGTTAGTCTCTGTGTGCCCTGCAATTGGCTGGCAACCAATTCAGGGTGTCTCCTGTCAACTGCAACAAGTTCAGAGTGTCCGACGCCTACTGCTCGAAAACAGCTGAGATCGATAGTTAGACCCTTTATTCATCCTTTGCTGGAAATTAAGGTGTTACAGCAGCAACAGTGCGTCTTTCAGCCGTACATTCATACGTTCAACACACTTATGTAAGTAACAGTTAAGACAAACACACACACATACTGTAAATATGAGACTAAAATCTAAAGAATCTTAGATAGGACAGGCCTGCGACTAATTTCTTACATTGATGTTATGCTTTTAATTTGAAGCTTGTCAATTCTTTCTTACTCATACCTCTTCCAGGCAACTAAGTGTTGCTACATGGATATGTATATGTGTGCTTTTTCCTTTATTATGTTACCAACATTTCGAAGGTTATATGTATATAATAAAAAACTAATGTTGATGTCACAAAGGTAACTTACATATGATTAATTGGCTGAGAATAGTGACACGTTACGGTATCATTGTTCATATGTGCCTGATTACATAACGCTGAAGAAAAAAATTCTCTGGTGGGGCGAGTAAGTACTGTTTGCTGTTAAAATACGATGTGGCATTTATGAACTTTAGGTTTATGCCTTGCTCCTATTTTATACTTGACACATATGGCATAATGCTGTGACAAACAATAATAATACATTTTAAGCAAAATGTTGTCTCTTACAATGCTGAACAAGATACTATGAAGTCAGAAAATAAAATAAATTCATGATGTACAGCTCAGAGTGTAGGCAGTAGTAGTTAGTAAGTGTAAAAATAGTTAACAGTCAATACAACTAGTGTTTTTTTTTTTTACACTCATTGGATTTTCCCAACATGCTGCTATAATAAGAACTAAAAAGTCCAGACAATACCTGGAGCGCTGTCCTCTGTCTGTGTTTTGTCATTAACATCAGGAGGGAAGTCTGAGCCAACAGCCCATTTGGTAGCCTCATCGGCATCCACATTTTCCCAGCCCTCTATATCAGGAAAGACATCTTCCTTGACAGACTGTTGCTGAGGAATTGATTGGAAATGTAATTAGACGACAAAACTGCAATCCACCTACAATTGATCCACATAATTTTTGGGGGGTAGATGTTCTCAAATATGACTGTGAATGGTTTATGACTGATTTATGACTGGATTATGATAACGTTTTAAACTATTTTCCAAGTGTACTACTAATATGCAGGTGAGGCACTTTCAAAATACCCCAGTGATTAAGAATTACAGAGCAGGGTAACACAACTTTAAAAAATCTAGTTGAAATCTGCCTGTTTTGATAGGGCTACCCTTTGTTATCCAGTCAGCAACGAGTGACTCTAAGTCTTTTGGGGGGCAAATACAGTCCTTAAAAAAACACTCGAGAGAAATAGAGTAAAATCATTCTTACCTCGTTGCTGCCGCCCATAAATGTGCCCAAAAGGCCTTCCACCACTTCCTGAGTAACTTTAATTCCTGCTCCGAGTGAGGAGTTGCAGGCCATTAATCTGAGTTGTTCCCCCTGGGTGGTGATCAGAGCACATCCCACTTTATTTGCCCCGCGTAGGACCTGTAGGACTTCTGACAGCATCACTGTGTACAGAAATGAGGGATATTATACCATGACAATGTTTGAGGAAACCTTGCCTTT
Source organism: Hippichthys cyanospilos (assembly GCF_059441005.1). NCBI lineage: Eukaryota > Metazoa > Chordata > Actinopteri > Syngnathiformes > Syngnathidae > Hippichthys > Hippichthys cyanospilos. The sequence continues at coordinate 13,695,274 of NC_142379.1, read as the reverse complement.
CGAGATGTTTGCAGAATTTCGTTACGTATAGATAAAATACATGGAGTAGTAGGTGTTTTCTCTCTATTTCAGTGTATAGCATACCATGCATTTTGTTTGTTATTCTGCGGGATGATTTTTCGTGTGATAGTCAATGTTTTTCTGTTGACGTCAAGTGTCTGAATGGTTAGCCTAATGGAGCAGTACTGAAAAATCAAATGGGAGATGGGTGTAGGCACGTGTGGCATAACTAAAGGACCTCAGGTGTTGTAGCTAACTAAAAAACAATGACCCCTAATTCTGCTAATTTTGTTGACTCGACTAAAGATACGATGCGTAAGGAAGAAATTGACACGAGCAAATTTATTACGATAAAAACAAATACGAATTCAATATTAACAAATTTGTAACACTTACTTTGTCTCAAGGGGCACAGCTCACCTTCGGTACTGCAATCGATATGTACTGTAAGTACTGTGTGTACACTGTACAGAAAGAACGCCGCACAACGTTACAAAATCCCGGAAGTGAAGTTTTGACACACGTCATAGCGATCCAATCACATATCCCAAGAAAAATAATTGCGTAACATTTAAGCCAATGAAATAAACGGATGGTTGGCGAAGGGCGGCAATCTCGAAGTCTGTCCAATAGCATACATATTTTTCGAAGGCGGGGCTAAAAGGTAACGAAGGCCAATTGGAATCAAGGGGTGTTGCAGTTTTGGAGGACGCCAATGTTGCACGTGCACTGCTGGAGGTTGAAGACTGTAGGCAAGTCAAGAAAATAAATCTGTGAAGTTTAGGTTTCTGGGAAGATTTTGTGAAGTTATTACTACATATTATTCCTAATGTTACAAGAGGTAAACTTTGTAAAACATGCATACATTACAGATATTAACTAATGTGCTTGGGTCTGAAACACTAATCCAATTACAACACAATCACAAAACTATCGTTGAACAAATGTGAAATTTACATTATTCAAAGATACGTATTTTGATGGATTTTCAAATGATAAATTGTAATGTAGTTAGTATTTTAAATGTTGTTATACTTTCAAGTTTCAGGTGACCATTAAGTTGCAAATATACAAAGATATGACCAAATGCTGATTTATGTACATACATGTTTATAAAATGTATTTTTAATCGTTCTCCACATCATTTTTTTTAAGTTGACTTATACTACAGTAACACACCCCTGTGTCTATTTTTCTTTGGCATTACACCACAATACTAGTTTTTATGGGCTCAAATGGCAATTAAAGATTTAAATATCACTTTTTATGACTTACAAACATTTCCATTTATGAACATCCTCTCTGATCCTGTTATCCTTGTATCTTGAGGATAACATTGACCTCGGGCAATTTTGATCAATAAATGTCCACTAAGCTGCACAAACTGCTCATAATTCACCTTCATAAATGAATGTAAGTGTGCTAGTTGGTCCTCTGTACTTGTTTTTCACCAAGCAAAATAATAATAATGTAATTCATACCCAGTTTCAATATATCTAGCCCTACAGAAGAAATACAGGATACTCCTATTACTTTCAAATTACCTGTGGCAATGTTGTGGTTTTCCAGTTAAATAAAAGGAAGGTAAAATATTGGCAGATATGACAAAAAGAGTTTGTAAGCAATGCAAAAAAAAGGGGGGGGGGGGGTGGAGTCACTGCAACTTGGCTGCATCTTTTTTGTTATACTATTTAGTATTAGGAAATATACCAGCTGTAACCGAAAAAATGAGCCTGGCTCTTTTATATTTACATTTCCTCACTAAATATTTAAATTTTTTGCAGTCTTTTCAGTCAAAAGAAAACATTTTGAAAACTGGAAAATTCATGTGTTTTTTTTTTCCAAAAGTCGCCTTTTGTCCCCTTCTTGTAGACTCAAACTCTTGAGACATCTCGTCTTATGGTTTTGTTTTTTGTGCCATCCCTACACACTAGACTGAAGCACTCAAAACTTCAACCACATCAATAAGCACAAAGTGAAGTACAGCATAGATCAGGGGTGTCAAACTCATTTTTGCCGCAGGCCATTTTATAGCGAGAACTTCCCTCATTGGGCAAATATGATGTCGACACCAAGTCGATTTTAAATTGTCTCAAAGTATTATTACAGTACACAACAAATCGATGGCTTAGTCGTTTTGAAATCAGAAGTAACACATTCTAATTTGATCATTTACTGTATTGTTTGAATTATTTCAAAATCTGAAATTTATTTTTCATTATTCATGACAAGTTAAAATTTTGCAACTGAGTTTAGCAAGGGTCATCCAGACTTACATGACTTGCTTTCTTGAGTAGCATAAAATGACGTGGCGGGCTGTATTTGGCCCCCGGGCCTTGAGTTTGCAACCAGTGGCATACGGTAGATTATTTGGACAATCTACTGTACTTCAAATACACAAGCACAGTACACAAGTAACTTGTGAGTATTATTATGAGTGGCAGGTGTACCTCATGCTGTGGCCTTTAAATGAACATGGGTAAACTTTGCACAAAGTTAGCCTTGGCGGTTATTATGGACCTGGTCAGCTGTTTCCAACTGTGTGTAACCTTGTAACGTTAAGACTGGACACTGGCGTTGTCCACTGAGTGGGGCAGAAAGGCAGTGGGGGGGAGGGGGAGTCCTGCAGACGCCATATATGGGCACACCACCGACTCTTGTTTGCTATTGGCTGGCCGCCTTATGCAGCTGCTTGTCAACAAGATGGCCTTCCTCTCTCCGTCGTTTTGACACTGATTATTTTGGTATCCCAGCGCACATACCGTAAAAGCTTGTGTCATTTTTAAATACAAAGAAGGAGAGGGGCTGCCTGGAGTCCTAACAAGGTATACGATCAGCTAGGCTACATTCGGAGAACTGACAAGCCTCGATAGCAGCCGCCGCTTCAAGAAGGTCGATAATAGAAAGTACTGTAGCTGCTGTCGACGTTAGCCTGAGCGTCAGCTAGCTTAGCTACGTGGACGCGGAGAGTTAAGTCGTGTCACCTGCAATTTCCTACACAAACTCGTTTGGACACAAGAAATACTGCGAGGAAGGTCCTTCCATCGACGCTAGAAAAGTTAAGACGGTTGCTTCCCAAGGCCACCGTTGCTGAGGTAAGAGGACAAATAGAATTCGAAAACAATGTTGTTGTTTTTTTACCTTGTTAGCTTGCTAGCCACTTTGCAGGTATGTTATGATATCAAGTTAGCAAGCTTGTTAGCAACTCCGTAATCGCCTTTTTATTGAAGCACCCGTATGGCTAACTCGCCAAAATATTCTTCCGCCAAAGTGCGATTAATTTGTTCTTAGATGCGAACGAAGATTACACTAACACGGAGTTTAACTCACTTTGTCCATCACTAAACATATATGATTTATATAAATGGTGGCTATTTGATGCTACATCACCTTTACTTTGCTCACTTGGTAACATACTACTTTTGTGTCAAATAGCTAAACTGCTAATCTTGTCGAAACCGAACAGTATTTCTGCATTATTCCGTTTAAATTTGAGGTTGATGTAATTGTCGCATAGTGGTGTGGTTAACATGGATCTCACGGACCTCGACTATGAACAACTTTCGAAAAAAGTCTTTTGAAAAGCATTACGGGACAACAATAGGAGACATCATCATACCATTAAATATCAAACACGGAAAACGCCGATAATTGACATATATTCTTAAACATTGTAATTTTGCAGCAAATGCTAGCGGTGGTAGACTGAAAAATATGGCCTACATATATATTGATCTCCTAGTGGGACCGAATGGGTGGGCTGATTGGGTTTGGACAGATAATGCATTTTTTTGCCTTTTAACTTATCAAGTGTGATACACGGCACAACGGTTCTTTTGATTGATAAATCAAAGTGTAACTTAGAACGGTGTCACAGATTAGGCTTGTTACTATGCTTGCTGTATCAATTTATTATTAGATGAATTAAAAAAAAAAAGATCATTATTTTCCCGACTTGATAAATTTCCAGTTAACGTGCATGCATTGTTGTTTACGCACAGTTGAATCCATAAATATTTAGACTTGACAATCAGCACCCCAGGTAAAATAAAACAAGGCCTACTTTAGGTGCACACTCAGAATTTGAATTTGAGGGTTTTTATATTCAAATTGGGGGGGACATAGCAAGAATTGCAGTACATTTTACAAACCAGGTTTGTTCACTGGTAAAGATGCTCTGCCAGTCCCCTACTGCAGCTGTCTTCACTTCCTACTTGTTGTCCAATTGCTTTTGGTCCCTACAAAAAGTGGGAAGCTCACAGAAAGTGGATTGTAATTAGTACGCTGTTCATTTGATGTCAATATCTTCATGCGTGGGTCTGCACGTGCTGGTTCTTGATCCACTGACACCAGCTTCAGTCCGCTTTTAATTATTATGCCCCAATATCGTTACATCAGAGCATGAAAAATGGTAAAAAAAGATTTCATGATTGTTTTTGAGGAAAAACTTCTTCCCAAAACTGTTGTTATCATGCCAGAGCAATTAAAAAGGATTATAACAGTCTCACAGAAGGTCTGCCTGGTAACACCTTTTAAGTTGTCTATGTTGGATGGTTTTTGTATAATTTTTCTGGATTGACAATTGCTACGGAAAATACACTCAACAACTGTATATGGCCTGATTGATACTGTGCGACAAGAATATTTTTGACTGTATGTACTTCGATTGGAATGACCTCCAAATAATTATGCAGATCTTATGCAGCTTTTCACTGAGGTACGTTTATCATTCAACCTTTGCTGTCTTAACATACAGGAGGTGCCCAAAAAGAATATCAAGTGAAAGTTATTTTATTTCAATTAAAGGGAAACTCTTCTATTGCTGTAGTTCACCACACAGACAAGTATTCCAAGTCTTTACCACAGACACATGAAATCCTGATATCTCAAAAATTGTATTGGACCAACAAAAGGGATATTAAACATGGAAAAATTGGCCTTCTGAAAAATGTCTTAATGTAATACTGTATGTATGTCCTTAGTACTTTGTTAGGCCTCCTTTTGCATTTGTTAGCATATCGAAACACAAGTCTGCTGTTATAGTCATAGTTAAATAAAGGCATGACATAGTTCGTCGCTTAGTTGGGTGGTGAATTTCCACAATATTTATCTAAAAATTTCGCTACAAATCTATCTACAAATTTCACTTTTTGAAATGAGTTATTGGGATGTATGGGCTATTCTTTGTTATTCACATTTTTGACACTCACCTGAACAATAAAAAATAATATTAAAGAGCAGGAGACTGACCCGCAGCCGAGAGAGTGGCATTTATATCAAATATCTATTGTCCCAATGAAGCAAACTTGCTGCTCATTGGTTTCCTAACATATGTTTTTGTAGTGCAAAACAGGGCAAAAAAAATTGCATGCAACAGCTCGTTACTATGGATTGTTTGCGCATTATATTAAATAGCTATGTTTGGTAAAGAACATTTCAAAGTTGTTTTCTAAAAATTGTTAGTGCAAACAATATCCTACATGCTTAAATTTTGGCCTCATTTCAAAGTAGAACATTTGTGTATGTATTTCCAGTCATTAAATTCACATTTATGTATTTTGTCAGGGAGCACACGAAGAGCTTTAAAGTATGTCTCTAAGGTCCAAGCGCTGAACTGTTGCTGGCCGCTTCTATGCTTGGCCAGGATTTGGAGGATTAGTTTGATGCAGAAAGCTTAAATCCAAACCTTCTTTTTCGGGAAGTGTTTCAAATGAAATGTGTTTATTGTAGCTTGCTACTTGGACTGCTGTCATTTACCAGTTTATGGTATGTTGAACATTGATGGCCATATTGAATGTCATGTGTTTCATCTCCACTTTATGACTACTTTGACTTTTAATTAGAACAGTGTTCGCATCTTTCCCATGCTCTTTTGGTAGAGTACACCTCACGTTTTGGTGAGCAACGCAGATGCAGACATTTAACCACACAGTGGCTCATAATTCAGAAAACTTGAGTGTCGGAGAAATGAAATGAAAACATGACAATTGTGAAGGATTATAGGTGTTTTACCATTATTCAATTAGAATGCAATTATGCAATATACTGTACACCTGAATACTGAATCGAGTGGCTAAAGAATGTACAGCAAAGATTTGCAATCATCTGTAATTATAATGTCAGTTTTTTTATTTTTAGTTTGATGCTAAAGTTTTCTCGTTCTCCTCTTGAAGCACAGTATCAGCGATTGCATGGCACTAAACAGTTATTAGATAACATTTAAGCATGGCTAATTACAGGATGTGAACAAAGAAAGAAAGTGGCCACTGGTCAAGCCACCATAATGAATGTTTTCGTCATAACTTGGATGTTACAAAGATTTGACAGACTTGGAACCAGTCTTAAAAGGGGCTGAATTAACATTGTATAATGCTCAGTTCTCTTTACCTAAAATTGTATTTATTTATTTATTTATTTTTTAATTTATGGATTTCTGGAGCTAATGGAGAAATTGTTGCTGATTCCTGTTTCAGTGGTTGGCAATTTTTGTTAGATAATATCTCGACTATAATTTCTCATGCATACTCAAACATTGAAATCATTTGCTGGAGGACAAGTTAGTGAAAGGCACAATTGCTCTTTCATGACATTCTCACTGAAGTCATTGCATGTTTGGGCCTGCGCACTTGTGGAACACTGCACAGGCATGACATTTTAGATTGGTGTACATTTTTTGTCCACAGTTTTCACATCAGTCTTCTTTTAAGTGTCACTGAACTCAAATGTCTGCAAACTCAAGTTGAGTCGTGGTCTTTTTTCTTCTTTTTTTTTTTTTTTTTGTCCCAAAGGGCAGCTGAGGTACCAAACCCATCGCTGCAACTCTCCTATGTTCTTTAAAGTGGCCTGTGCACACTTGACGGGACCAAAAGCTGGCATTGTTACGGAAGTAACTCATTTTTGTTGCACTTGGTCTGCAGCATTGTCAGAATCAAGGGGACAGGACAAGGAGACTGTAGCAGTTTCACTACTGCCCCACTCCCTTTGAATGTTTTCTAAAAATAGTTTCAGCATATGCCTGCATGCTCTCTGTGTTGCCTTCTATTAAGCAAACCTTTTTGAACCATGGACATTCAGGAAAGGCTTTGCTCATCGTTGCATCTAATTTAGTGAATACAAACACCAAACCTGAAATGAAATCCCTGTAATTTGATTTAGGGGATGAGACACAGAGAGGGGTGGTGTGTGTGTGTATGTATGTGTGTGTGTGTGTGTGTGTGTGGGGGGGGGGGGGGGGGTGCTGCTACGTTTGCTGATTGTTTCACTGAAGCTTGTAGCCGGGGAATTACAGTTTAATGTGTGTCGAGTTTGATGACAGATCATTCATGCTTGAGAAAAATGGCAATGCCCTGTCTGAATTGCATCCTATTAATGAGCTTTGCACCTGTTGCAATATTGGACTATAAGGATTTAATCATTATGCTCTCTCTCTTTCCTCTTATCTCATTTTCCCGACTTGTACTGTTTCCTTTGCTCCTACTCTTGACTGTCCTGTTTGTCCAGGTTGCATGCCCAATCATCGGGAATCTCAGCGGCAGACAGTCGCACTGGGATAGAAATCTGACCATGAGTGCACTGACTGTGGGTGCCTGCAGGCCAGCTTAGCTGCTGGCATGTTCCAGAGGTCCGCATCCTGATGGACCGAGACACCTTCTCCCACATCCGCCTATGGTGCCCACGCCCCTTTGGCACCTACTCACAGAACAAAGCAAGGAGCCCTGGCACCGGAGGCAATGTTATAGCCGTAGGTGGGGCAGGGTCTTCCTCCCTCTGCAAGGGTGAGCCCCCTCATGGTACCAGGAGGGTGGGAGATGGAGCAGAAGATGGAGGAATTTTAGTGAGCATGCAGGAAGTCAATGTAAAAGTGGAAGATGTGGGCTTTGAGAACACACCCCCTGAACCCGAACTTAATGCTGACTCCCTGATGCAAAGCCAACCCACCATGCCCCAGTCATCCCCTTCACCACTCCCATCTTCTGGGACCCAAATGGAAGATGGCCGAGTGTTGCTGGACACCTGGTATGTTATTAAACCAGGAAACACTAAGGAAAAGATTGCCTTCTTTGTGGCACACCAGTTTAGCGGGGCAGGCCAACCCAGACCCAGCGCCATGAAGGTAAGCTGTAAAGCCAAATGTGTATGTTTTTCGTGCAATATGTTCTGCAAGTTTTTTTCATGACCCCCCTCTCCATTACAGGTCAAAGGTAACTGGGCGACTGACTGCAGTAAAGCAAAAAGGCGGAGAAGATGCTCATCCTATGATCCACCGAACCGTACACACGTCTCAGAAACACATCTCAGTCATGGCTCCTCCGAAGCACCCAATGCACTACCTAGCCTCGATCAACCAGCAATCGACGGAGCAAATGAGACTGACTTGCTGTCAGTGGCTCAGATGGTTGCCTTGGTTGAGCAGAGGACAGCCATGGCCCTCCGGAATATCGTTGCTGTTCATGGAAACCAGCACCAGCCCTCTGTGACGAGTCAAGTACAGGGCCTTACCCCTCCTCACCAGCATACACTACTCCGGGGAACAGAATCGAACCCCTCGCGTATGTCCTTCATGTCTGACAGTTCAAAAGTCCAACCTTCCAAAGAAGTCAAGGAACAATCAGCTCCCATTCAGACGGACCAGGAGCTGGAGGAGCAGCAAGAATCATGCCGGGTTGCACAGGCCATCGCACACTTTGAGTCCCAAAATCTGGAGAATCGCCTCCATCTGGGCGCTGGTTCAGCTGTGGGCTTTTCTAATCGAGACAAGGAGCTGAGAGGAAGAGGAGGAGAGTCCAGTCATGTAGCACCCTCTCCACCCTCCAACCATAGCCAAGGTGAGGTGAGGATAGCTTTCAGAGTGTCAAATTTGGACCCACGATCTCAGCTAGAGCCAGCAGGCCGTTCACGCTGTATGTTTATGAGTTGCGGAGGTGGGAGCAGCCAAGCAGCAGCCAGGTCAAAAGAGAAAATTACCTGCGACCTCTACCAGCTTGTCAGCCCTTCTTCAAGAGACCCCAGTAGTCTGCTGCTTGCTGCCACAACTCCTGCCCCCAAACCTGACGGAGACCTCCATCACTTTGACAGGCAAGCCTGCAGCAGCCCGGAAACATCCCAGGAGCCTTCTTCTGGGGAGAAAATATCTGTGGGCGTGAGTAGGGAGCGAGTGACCGGATTTCACGTGGAAGTCGTGGTGACGGGTGCTGTGGACCAATGTGTGTTTTATGGCAAGGACAGTACAGAGAATGTTCAGGAGGAGACTGTGTGTTTTGCAATGCCTGGTGGAGGAGGAAGTGTTGGGGCTGTACCTAGCTCTACTGACCACTCATCCGAGGATCCTCCTCCTCCGGGACAGCTCTTTTTCTTTCCATCCCCACGAGTGGCAGAGGAGGAGTCAAATGCAACAAGTTCAGGCAGAGGATCGGGATTATGCTCTCTGGACTGCGCCAACGGCAGCAGCTCAGGAGCAGGGGTGGCATGCTCAGGAGAGCGTGCACCTCGACCAGACTCCCCCCTCGGCAATGTTGGGGAAGACTGTTCGGACCCATCGCTGTGTCGCCTCTATCGCCACGTCTCCCACGATTTTCTGGAGATCCGTTTTCAGATTCAGCGCCTGCTTGAACCTCGCCAGTACATGCTGCTGCTCCCTGATCACATAATGGTCAATATCTTCAGTTACCTGCCTACGCGCTCCTTAGCAGCCCTAAAGTGCACCTGCCACTACTTCAAGTTGCTGATCGAGACCTACGGCGTGCGAGCCGTGGACTCTCGCTGGAATCAAGACCCTCATTATCGAGATGACCCCTGCAAGCAGTGTAAACGCCAGTATGAGCGTGGAGATGTTTCACTGTGCCGATGGCACCCTAAACCTTACCACCATGACCTGCCTTATGGACGTTCTTACTGGATGTGTTGCCGGCGTACGGACAAGGACACGCCGGGATGCCGCGTCGGGCTTCATGATAATAACTGGGTTCAGCATCCCGCAGATGGCTCTCAGCCCATCCGATCCAAGAAGGAGGTCAGACGGGAAGAGGCCAGGTAGAAGAGGAAAATGATTGCCTCTCATCTCTTCTACTTACCCCGTATCATTTCTATTCAAAAGGATAAGCATGGAATAGGAATACAAAGAGAAATGTATCACTCCATAAGTTTTTTTCCCCACATGTCTGGTTGTTGCTCTCAGTATAGTTGAGCATTAAAGAAGGAAAAAAGGTGTGTCACACATGCTTTTTTACTTTTATTTTTTTGTCGAGTCCAACAAAATTTCTCCTCTCACTGCACCTCCAGAGTGGCACATCATCAAGTGTGCCTATCAGTGTTGGGGTCGACTCCGTATATTGGAGGTTGTCAGACGGTTCCTGTGACAGCTTTGCAGTGTATTTGATTGAGATTAGCATTAGGTGACAAATAGAAATGTAATGCCCCGGAGCCTGGTTTTTGTCCCAAGATGTGGCCCACGTTCTGTGTTACATCGCAACCTTGCGTACGCTCATTGGACGCAGTGCAACCGATTCAATAAATGAACTGTACTGCATCCAACATGCCAAACCATTCAGTGTGGAATGTTCAGCGTTGCTACAGAAATGTGATTGTATGAGGCAAACTTGATATTCCAACATCTGAGCTCTGTAGCGCACCATGCATTTCTATTTTCTCTGAATGTGCTGTATTTATTCTAAATCCATCAGTCCCCTGATATTGCTGCTGAAACCACTGGCTGTGTCATTTACGTTACTTCCGAAATAGCCATAGCATTGGTCTCGCATACTTTGGTCACTTGCCCTCACCCCCAACCCCTTCAAAAATTAGACCTGGTTTTAGTTGACCTCGATGAACAGTAGAAACAAAACTCTACTTCTGGGAGATACAATGTATAGATTAAGAAGTGGGTGGAAAAAAAAGATTTAGATTTTTATTATTTGGCTGACTTGCGCTTTTTTTTTTGCCTTTTTTATGGGGTTGGTTTTTTGGGATGTAAGAATGTTTGCTGTTCTATTGTACTATTGGACTTTACTCCTTATCAACTGGTCTTCTGGCCCAAACCACAAAGAATGTTTTTATTTTGAAATCATTGTTTAAAAGCGGTCTATCTTGCCTTTTCCCCCCCTCCGTCCTTCAACTCAGCATATGGTAGTGTTGGCCAATGGCGACAAAGCTCTGAGTGGTAAACCAACCTAACACAGATCGCAGACTTTACACAAGCCTCCAGCCTTAATTTCCCACCACCTCTAATTTCCCTGCAGGAGATTGAGGCATCAGATACCTCATGGACGGTCAAGAGTATTGTGTTGCACCATACCCTTGTTTTAAGGGGCTTGATAGACTCTTCATGCAAGATTTGTCCTCCCTTCCTTTAGCTTTGTTCCCCTGATTTTTGACCACCCCGTCTCAACAAGAAGACTGACTGGACATAATAATAGTGATGCTGAAACTCTGCACGAAGGTGGGACGATGGTTGTGTAGTCATGGGAGATACCAATAGGTTCCAGATATGTACACCTCTAATGGGAAATATCAGTTTAAAAATAAAAAGTGATGATTAAAAACTGGAAATCCAACATAGCCCTGCTTTCTGTGGTGTTTAATGTATGAACTGACTTAGGAGTAATGACGAGAGACAAATATTCACGGTTAGGTCTGATGAATCATTTAGTTGTCAATCTACTAAGAAGAAACAATGGCTGATAATGCTGTGAATCAGTGTCCCACAGTACTCTAATGGAAGAAGAAACATACATAAAGCACCTTACTCCGAGTGCTGGCACTTAACTCATTTTTTTCCCTAACAATTGTATCATGGGCCAAAACTACATTTTTATCAGTCAAACCCTGTTTTGCCTAACACATTTCATCAGTAGGGATGTAACGATCAAAAGCGCATGGTTTGATGTGACTGCGCTGTTGATGTTATTATTGCAAAGATCCTCTTGTGGTCTGTGTGTTTCACAGATATTTTGTCAAAAAGACGTTTTCAAATATAATACTGGCAACTCCTCATTCAGTCAAAGCTTAGATTTGAATGCTTTAAATCCAAAACAATCGTTGATGCTGCAGCAAAACTCATGCAACGCTCCCAATCACAAAATTGTCCAAAGATAAGAAAATTTGCGTGTTGACATAACTTAAGAATTACATATTAAGTACTGTATTCTGTTTTAGTATTGCTTCTCTAGAAGTCCACTCGTTTTTATCCATCGCTCACACGGCGGATTTTATGCCACCTGCTGGCGGCTAAAAAAAAAAAAAAAAAAAAAAAAACGTCCCAGTTGCTAAGTATGCCTATGAAAAGTGGTCATTAACTGAGCGCTGAGCAAGTACACGGCACAGATGTCAAAACTCCAGTCCTCGAAGGCCGGTGTCCTACTTGTTTTCAACGTTTCTCTTTCCAACACCATCCATTCATTTTCAACCGTTTTATCTGGAGTTGGGTCGTGGGGTAGCAGGGGAGCCCAGACTTTCCTCAGCCATCTTGTCCAGTCTCTCCGGGAGGATGTCCAGGCCAGCGAGAGACATTATCTTTCCAGTGTATTCTGTGTCATCCCCGGGACCTCCTCCCGGTGGTACATGCCTGGAAAACCTAACCAGAGAGGCGTCCGGGAGGCATTCTAACCAGATGCCCGAACCACATCAACTGGCTCTTCTCAACGAAGAGGAGCTGCGGCTGCTCACTGAGCCCCTCCCGGACGACCGAGCTTCTCACCTTATATCGAAGGGAGAGCCCGGACACACTGCAGAGGAAACTCGGCTGCTTGTATCCGAGATCTAGTTCTTTGAGTCACGACCCGCAGCTTGTGATCAAAGGTGAGGGCAGGAACGTAAAATTGGTTAGCTCATCAGCAAACACTACAGAAGCATCAAAGTGATCCGAAACGTTTGAATCAGGTGTGTTTGAGAGAAAAACAAACTGAATACCGTTCAACTGTAGACCGTGGAACAAGAAAGTGGAGTTCAAGTGTCATGGAGAACAAAATAACATTTTAAGCAGAGCAGCTTTTTCTTTTGTAGTCCACAAACAAAACATTGTATGACACCATGGTACTTTTAATACCATGAATATTGTGACATCTTCAAGAATCAAGTTTTGTACAATTCATCTATCTGGTGGGCTTGATATAACTGGTGACGAACCAATTTCGGGCCGTGGGCCGGAAATTGCGGAGCACTGCCAGGTTTAATCAGATTTAAATGTTTTATCCGATCTGATCCGGACCAATCTCCTTGCCAGTGTTTAGAAGTGAAACGCCCCACCTTGTGGCAGAACTAGATATTACGCCTACGTCTTTCATTTAATTGAAGCACGTGATGCTGACAATTCAGGTACTTGCGCGATCCAAATGACTTTTTTTTTGGTGTCAAAATCATTTATTATCCATTTTGACCAATCTTAATACATTGTTCTTTCTAACGGAGTATTCTGGTCCTGTTTTCTCTTTACCTAAAGCTTAAGTGTTTTATTCAGCAAATGAAACTAGCTAAAACTTGTACAAAATTATACCTTGGCCACTAAGGTATAATTTTTGTGCTTCACTGAAATTCATATTTAGAATTGGTCTGTGTTATCTTATTTTGATCAACTGTAGACATCTTAAAAAATTCTAAATAGTGATGCTGGAAATATTCGAACAAGTTGTAAACCTTTTTATTTACATTCATTCACAAGTATAATGCATGTATTTTTTAAAAGATGTCACAAACTGCAATTCCGAAATAAATCAGAACATCTGGCTAATGTTTAACCCCTATTAATACCTATTATTTTAAGTCTTAAACTGATGGCACAACAAGGGCCGACACTTCGAACAATAAATGACATACAACCTTTCATGGAGTTTGCTAGGATTTTGGATTCTCTTCGGGTGTTAATTTTCCATGTGATGTGGAGGCTGTTCAGTTTTCCTAAAATGCTTATAATTATAGAAGACAACTCCAATAATTTTTCTTGCCACAAAGCTGTTAAATGTGCAACTAATAATATCTATGCTAGATATTTAAAACAATAAAGCCTCAAAAGTGTGAGCAAAATAAAGTACATTCAGGCACAATTAACATTTTAAGTTCTGCCATCTTTTCTGCGATCTATGCTGTACTTGCGTGAGACTGTGACCAAGTTGACGCTTTGGAATTTCAAAATTACGTACTTTTCCACTCCCAAATGCTCAGACCTTTTTTTTTTTTTGCTTTTTGTTTTCGTGACATGGGGCCGTGGACTGTAGATTGCCTATCAATCAGATAATGTTTTCCTATGTTTGCTCTCACACAAACTGTTTGAAAAGTAGATGAACAAAACAAGATCTGCATTAGGGGTGTCCAATCTAAAATCTTCGTATTTCACACTTACTGTATTTGTATTTGTAATAGGTTTTAGTCATTAGTAGTTATTAGATATGAAATGGTAACAAAATTAAATGTAAAAAAAATGTACTGTATTTATGTTTTAAATGCACTGAAAATTAAATGTTCAATTAGCCCATTTTAAGGGGGATCTACTGAATATGTGTGGATTCTCAAGCCCAGGTTTCACATTTATATAAGGCATATTGGGTAGTAATAACTGACATCACTGAAGGCCCAGACTTGAAATGGATGGCCTGCCTCTCTTAGAATGTCAATAAATCAAAATAAACATGCCATTTTACACTGTATATATGTATGTAATATACATTTTGAGGTCTTTACATTCATGGTCCATGTTTACATAGTATCCTACCTTATTTTGTATTTACAGTATCTGCTGTATATTGTGCTGGCTTAAACAATGAGTTGAATGTTTTTTTTTTAATGTGCTCTTTAATATATTTAAAAAAATAAATAAAGACAAAGTTCTATTTATCGTGTTTCTTTTGTTTTCAATCCGTAACTCAATCCGAATCCCGATGTTTTTAATATTACTTATATAATATTACAGGACACCCTTAATCTGGATCAAGTTTTGGAAAACCAATTTCTTTTCTAGAAAACTATTGCAGAATTGGCATATTACAGAAACATGAGTATTTTTATATTTTATTTTGCAATTTCCATTCTTTTTCATACCTGAAAAATGATCAAATTTATTTCCATACTTTTCCTTACGAGAGTAGGAACCCTGATTTCTAGATGATGTGGCTTCAGTGCCGCTCGTTTTTGAGAAGCTACTCATGCGCAACGCAGTTTTCTTTGGCTCGTCTCAATCTGGACAGGATGTGTTTCTTAGGGAACTTCAGAGTGGTGCATCCGAACGGACTGGTCCCTCCCGTGTCTCCGGGCAGTTTCTCACGTCTCTGCACCCAGCTGCGCCAGCCTGGTTTCCAACAGTACACGCTGTCATAGAACCTAGAGCCGTTTTCTCCGCCCAAAACATAAATCCTCCGTTTCCACCTGGCCACGCCCCCAGCCGCAATCCTTCGCGGGAGGCCCGGGAAGACCACAGGGTTTGGTGCTCTGTCACCGCCCCTGACTGTGCCTGCGCGCTGATCCGCAGAGCCCGATACTCCACCTCCGGTCACCTCTCGGTCTACACCGAACGCCCTGCCTTCCTGGAAAAACAGGACACGCCCGGTGGCGTCCATTGGCTCTAGAGTGGTGTATTTTCCATCTAGAAACTTGGTGGTATCCTTGATGTATCCCCCAATAGCACAGACTCCTCCTCGCACTGCGACACCTCCAGCCAGGCAGGTGGCGCCAGAGTCCAGAGCCACTCGAGTCCAGCAGTCTGTCAAAATGTGATAAATAAGTACGCCTGAGTGGACCACGGCCCTGTTCTGATCAAGAGTGCTTCCGCCTAAAAGGTAGAGTCGTCCTCGCAGAGCCGCGCAGGCAAAGGCACGCAGAGGGAGGGGCAACCGAGGCCCCGGTGCCCACTTAAGTGTAGCCAGCTCCAGGGTCTCACTGGAGTCGAGCAAGACCGATCGGTTGCTTCCCCCCAAGGCGTAGAGCGACTCGCCGCAGCCCAGCAGGCCAAACATACACCGAGGTAGGCCCATTGAAGGGCGTTCTGTCCAGCGGTCCAGCACAGTGTCGTATTCGTAAACAGCTGAAGACACCATAAAACCCCAGGCTTTCCTCAAAAAGCCACCCGCTACAAACAACCTTTCGCCCACAGCCGTGCAGCCGGGACTCACAAGGGAGCCCAATGCCGCCAGCTTCTCCCACTTACCCGTCCGAGGGTCGAAGCAGTCTACGGTGTAGTCCTCTAAAGCTACTCTCTCATCTTCCCTCGATGCCAGGCCCACGCACACAATTTTTTTCTCAAACATTCCCTCCCTTGGACGTAGGGGACCCCCAAGGCCCTCACCAGCTGCGGCGGGGCCCAACTCCTGGCTCAGTCTGCGACTCTCCTCCTGGGACAGCAGTCCCGGACGCAGGTGGTGAAGCAGCGCCGGCATATGGGTGTAGCGGTCCAGCGGTTGGTGCTCAGCCCAGCGCCTCGCTGCATCGTACACCTCCGCCTCAGAGTCTACTCCCAAACGGTCCGAACTCAGGAGGCTACCTAGGGTGCCGTGATCGAGGAGGAGGAAGTCTTTATGGCGCGACACGCGTGTGAAGTGCTGGGCCACCAGCCGGAGAGAAGCCCGCAGCAACAGCTGGTCGTGGTGAGATCGAGCTAGAGAATACATCCCTAGACAGTTGTCCACCGAGAGGTGCTCAAATAAAAACCTGGAGGAAATACATTCGAGAGAACAAATTCTTTAAAACAATGCTTAACAGTGGTTCAAAAAAAAAAAAGCTTCCATTCTTTTGTTGTCACCAAATCAAATAAAGCTTGGTTTTGATTGAACTTGGGGATTTTGTGTGCAGCAGCGCATGGTCCATTTTGTACATTGCTACAATCTGTAGCAAACAATGTTACAAATTTGAAAAATATCACATTGTATTTCCAATTATAAAGCGTTCGGTGAACGCATACATGAAACTTGAGGGATTTAATACTTCTAATGAAAAATCGCTGTTTTAAATAACATCAAATCACAGAAAGGACTTCACCTGGAGCACAGATCCTGTAGAGGCATGACCTGAAGGCGATTGGCGGCCACAAACAGATCCTCTGCCGTTTCCAGAGACAGTCCTGCCTCTCCAGTATACACAAACTGGATGACCGTCTCCATGACAGATGGCGTCACTTCCTCCATTCGGATCTCAGTGAGGCGCGACTCCACCAGGGGACTGGTGAACATGGCCCTGAAGTACGGGCTTACGGCTGCTAGGAGCACCCTGAACAGGCCAATGAGAAAAGTTGTGTCTACATATGAAAAGGCGTTTTTAAAAAAAAAAAAACATCAATCACCTGGAGCAGCACAAACATAGCATATGAATCATGCATATAAACATTAACTGCTTGTCCTCAAGGGTCAGTATTATAGTGGTGTGTCATCAAGTCTTTCAAGGCTTTTTCTGCAAGACCAAACACAGAAGTAGGACTGAATATCCATCAAGCCATCCGCTTTCTAGAGCCGTTCATCCTCACAAGGGTCGCAGGCTTGCTGGTGCCCATTCCAGCTGTCTTCACATCACCATTATAATGCAAATGTCATTAATTTTTCAGCCATTATCAGAAGCGCAGACCTACCTGTATAATTTACATGAAATGGTAACAAATGAGTCAAAATGCTGGGTCTTCTTTTAGCCAATCAGATTTTAGATATACCTCTGACCGCCTTCTCGAATCCCAACATCTTTTCATCGGTTCAACTACGTATAGATTCTGATTTGTTGAATGCTGTGTCCATAAAAGCTTTAGATACAGTAGTGTCCTTATAATTCACTTCCGAAGTGGCACAATTCCAGAAAAATTGGACTTTATGAGGCCAGGTCAACCAACATTGATGCTGGCTGGTGTATTTCAATCTGGAAACTTTGTTTTAGGCACTTTCAGAGTAGTTACTCTATATATGAGCGGCTACAGACAAACAGGATCTGCATTAGCATCTCTGGTGAGCATGATGTGATTGATTAAGTTTTTAGGATGATACATTTTGACTGTCTCTTCTTTATTGCCACACTGTGGCTTCTTTCAGTGGATAAAAATTGGACATGTATGAAGTTTGATAAATCACCTGTAATACTGTACTGTATGTCATTAAAAAACAAAATGTGAGCATCATAGGAGAGAATTCTTGGGAAGGAAAAAATTGTCAGTGAAAATTGTCAGCAAAATTCTTTTTAATAAGTTTAGTAACACACTGCACAAATGTAGCCATTATTATATTGCATTTTTTGTTCATTATTTTGTGATGTGATGGTTTTATTAAGAGGTGGATTATGTATCTAAATATCCACTGAAGGCCCGGGTCCATAACTCACCAAATGTCACTGCTGTATTATCTGTCAACATGTTGCTTGCACTTTTTATGTTTGACTATTATAACGGTTACAGATCAGCTGCTCAATGGAAAACAACACCGCAACAACGATACAATTGTTAGGTTGTTTGGCTCAAGAGATTCCACTTTTGTTAGCATTAAGGTAGCACATGCAAGTAGTTTTCTATGGTGTTTAGTTCGACTGTAAAATTCACCATACAGTTTTAAATGATAACTTTTAACTGTTGGTGCAACATTATTCAGAATTACGTAATTGCAGTGACATGTGTGTAAAAATATCCAGTGTGACTCGTGGGTGAGCTGTTGAATGTGGCAGGTGTACCTGTGACACAGGAACTTCCTTCCCTCGACAAGCAGGGTCACATCACACAACTGTTGAGCCTCCAGGAGTTGCTTCAGTCCTGAGGATGCGTGAAGAGAAACGGAGGAGCGTAGGAACCACATGAGCAGATGAGATGAGAGTTTGTAAGAGGTGAGTTACACTCGCTTGTCCGCAAGTCATAACCCTTTTTTAATTTTGAGATTGCCTCACCCAAAGTGACATAGTCTCCAAGCGGAGTGGTATTGTCATCAGGGAAGTCCTCCTCCTCCGAGTCACTGTCTGACAGAGGATCTCCTCCTCCTCCATCCCCATCCTGCCAGGGCTGGGGGCGCCATGTGATTGGGCCCCCACGCAGAGCATTCATCTGAAGTGCAGTACACATAGCACAAACATGTATTATTTGATTGTTGTGGCACCCAAAGTTCATGTTAGAAAGTAGTCCAACTTATTAAAAGTATGGGAGCCCGGTGGCTATCAAATAAAAGAACCTCACTATTTAGACTTCACACCACATGGAAATCTATTTTGGCGTCAACAGTACCTTTGCTCTTCCTCTCGTTTCCACTGTGAAGGTCGGCTGTGTCTCACGTGAAGAGAAATGAGTGAGGCAGGGTTATTTGGGCTTGTTTGGATCCCAACACCCGCTTTTCTGTCACAGACAGTACTGCACTGCTCCGGGCTCAGCCGAAAGGGTTCGTCCGGCCTGCAGTGAAGACGCGTCGGTTACACACCGCTTGCTCATCCAGCCACTTGCAAATCACCGATGGACAGGCAAAAATTTGCGCACATAGGAACAAATCTCCTCCAGTTCATGACGCGTCCCTCCGTAACAAGTGATATCCACCGTGGCACTGAGCCCCGTGATTTGCGCCTCAATGATGATGAAGCGCAAAGAGATAGTTTGAGAAATGTAGCCCAAGAAATCCCAACAGAGTTTAGGTCCAGCCGACTGCACTTGTCATGTCAGACCGGATCACCGCAGCGCTTAGTTTCCGCTCAAGTGATTGGTTGACCTTTGGCTCGTGACAATATCTCAGCTTTTTGGCTGGTGACGTTACATCGTTAATACTCCTACTCCGAACATCTAAATATGCTAAAATAATAACTTCGAATGAATATACATGATCTAAGTACATAGCGATTATACAAATACATTGCCTAGGAACAGTTGACGTTCTATCTCTTTCTACTTCCGGAGCCGTGCTGCCTTCTAGTACATCTTTTGTGTGGTTGAAAATAGTGTTATTATCTTTCAATAAGAGCGGGAGTTGGCTACGAATTTCTTTTATATAATTACAACGAATTATTATTTCAGAACCCTTATAATTACCATGTTTGATTTCACTTAGCCTATTTCAATACAATTGTGTCCACACGGTAAACCCTCTATATAATGTGTTACACCAAATCCTACTGTCTAGAATGCACCAGTCGTCACATTTCCAATATGGCGACGTACATGGTCGCGTTTTCCTCAAGCTTTGCAAAGTTTGTAATGACGCCGGCGGCGCGACATTTGTCAGCGCCAAAGGCGTGTTTCGTGCTCCGCTCCTTTTCTCATCGGAGTAGCTTGTATGAGCATGTTTGTGAAGGATATAGCGACAAGCCGCAGCTGGACATGAGAGAAGTGTGCGAGGAGACCGACAAAGTCATCGCAAATGTAGAGAGCAGAAAAGGAGAGCTGTGCGCGGAAGATGTCCAGGAAATTGTAAGTGGTAGTAAAAAAAAAAAAAAAAAAAAAAACATTTTTTGGGCGTTGTCTGCGATTTAGTTTTCTTTTCCTTTCAGGTGTCGGTGTGGCAGCAACTCCAGGCAGTACGAACGGAAATCTCTCAGTTGGAACAGCAGAAGAAGCATATTAGTGAAACGGTCAAAGCGTATGTGGTCAGTAAAGATTTTAGGTCATTCCAGTATTTCACACGTTTATGATCAACAGTTCTCTTGGTCTCCAATAATGTGCTGTGTCGCAGTCAAAAAGTTGTTTGCTTTTGCTGTCGATGCATGTTTGTTTTGAATAAAGTACTCTATGTGGTTTTTGTATACGCAGAATGTGTTCTACTATTAAAATTGATACGCCCATGTTAGAATTCTAATGTATTTTAGTGATATTAAAATTACACAAACATTTAGATTAAGGTCATTTCAAGGCCAACAATATTAAGTATCAATTAAAAGATAAAAATCGACAGTACGCAAACGCAACCATGGGTGTCAAAGTCTACCATGACCTCAAAAAGAAAACAGCTCATTAAATATAATATAATGTAATATAATATAAATGTAATTGAATACTTTTATTGTCATCGTTTTGCTGGTATACAACGAAATTGGGTTTGCTGTTCTGATTAGTGCGTATTAAATAATTATGAACAATAAATACAAAAAATCCTAAAGAATATAAATCACGGTTTTACAGAATGCAGTTGTGAATTGCAAGTGTTCTCTTGTATTGTTGTTCAGAGGGTTAAAAGCTCCAGAGAAAAAGCTGTTTCTTAGTTTTATTTTTTTTAAAGCCCTGTAGCAGTGACCAGACTGCAACAGTTTGAAAGCTTGATGAGTTGTGTTGAGTTTGATTCATGTTTTTTTCATTATTGGTTTTTATTGGTTCGGTGCCTTCCTGCCAAAATATGGGGGGATTGCTTACTTAGTCCACAAGGTAGCTGAGAAAGAATGAAAAACTCAATGAGTTGCAGCCAAGTAGTTAAGTCAGATACATTTTGTCATTTTGCTAAGAATTATTTCCAATCACAATCACAGAATTCTCATTACTCAGTTAAAAGTCTCTACATACCCACCCCTCACTTGGCTATAATATTATTACCGCATTCTTGTATATTCATGGGCGCATTTGTGTCTGTGCGTGTGTGTGTGTGCGCGTGTGTCAGTATGTGGGAATAAAAGTCAGAATCATGAATTTGACAACAATCTGTTCTTAGGGAGAATATAAAAAGCAAGCCCTCGCCAATGTAAGTCAAATCAATAATTCTCTCTAATTATTATAAATTATTATCATTTTGCCTTTTCGCTTAATATGCATGTATTCATCACACAGCTTCCAGAGTACAACCAGGCACTGCTGAAAGGTCGAGAGGTCCGTCAACGACTCAACCATCTCTATTCGAGTGAGACACAGCTGGATCGGGAACATTATAGCCGAGCACTCCGCCTGCCCAACAGCACACACCCTGATGTTGTGAGAAATCAGTGAATATCAGATGTGCGCGAGGTTTGTTTTATCCTTTATGTATAACATGATATTGTTTACATTTCTGACCTTTTCTTTATCAGCCTATTGGAGACGAGAGCCAAGCGAAAGTAGTGGAACTGGTTGGCCTGAAACCTGGTGAGTGTTGTGAGTTACTTTGTATATTAAGTACACTCTTCAAATATATTTATATTATTTTTATTTTTCAATTGAAGAATTTGACTTTAAGCCCAGAGGCCATGTTGAACTGGGGGAGCGGTTGGGTGGCCTCATCAGGCAGAGGTGATGCTGACTTCTGTGTCGTCCATTGAGCATATTTTTTGGTTGGCTTGTAGCAGCAATTACATTTATATTTTGAACCTTTTAAATTCTTGGCCAGCCTTTGTACATTTACCAGAGTGCATATCTTTGTTCTACTTCAGGCATCTTGCTCATGTCTCAGGTCACAGATCTTACTATCTGAGAGGAGCCGGGGCCAGACTTCAGACTGCGCTCCAAAACCTTGCCCTCGATACACTGCAACGACGTGTAAGCTGCTGCAATATTAGATGTTGGTAAAACAAATATGTTGGTTACAAATCTGTGTATTATTTGTATCTTATTTTTCATCGACAGGGCTTCATTCCAATGGTTGTACCTGACATGCTGAAGGCTGCGGTGTTTGTAAGTAGCATACTGTATTCTACTGTTTTTTAGCTGTTTTTTGGGAGTGCGTGACATATCATAAAAAAGTGAGGAAAATGGTAGACAAATTGTATCGTAGGAGCAGGAAAGCCGTAATAGAATGATACCCGAATTAAAGTCGATCAGAGCACATATCTTCTTAAGTTAATCACTGATTGGCAATTTCAAACTAACTTCTGTTAAAAAGGTGCCTGATTCGTTGACTTGTCTACAGGAGGGATGTGGCATGCAGCCCAACGCCCATCGCTCTCAGGTCTACTCGCTGGATCCGGCTCGTTTCCCAGACCTAAACCTAGCTGGGACTGGGGAAGTCGGAGTGGCAGGTAGGGCTGCGCAATTAATCAAAGTTTAATCATGATTTCTTGATGCTTTATAGCTATGGCCTATAGTTACTGCACGTTTGACTTAATGGCTGTGAATTAGTTAATAATAGACCATGATCATTCTGATTGCGACTTAATGGCAGTGAATGACTTAATAATAGACTATGAATATTCTGATTGCCGTTGCAAATCACGCCATATAAAATGAAAATATGTTTAATTGATAGAGACGTTTAGGTTGTATGTTTTTTACCAACTTTTATTTTGAAGACTAGACTTTCCATGTTGCCTTAGAATGCCCATTTGGCACAACTACTTTTGCACAAGCTCAGTGTTTGATACCCTTCCCTCCCAGGTTATTTCATGGATCATGCAGTTCACGTTAAGGATATGCCCGTTAGGTATGAAGTACTTCCATACGATGCGTTAAACGTGTTGTCTGAAATAAACCGTAGCTGACTTGCTCTGCCGCCTCTCGCTGTAGGACAGTGTGCAGCAGTACTTGTTACAGGGCGGAAACAGACACAGGGAGAGAGACCTGGGGTCTCTATAGAGTTCATCACTTCAATAAGGTTAGTATAGACTCAATTGGCTACTATGTTAATAACCTGTACATTCAAATAACTAGATTCAACGACATAGGCGTAGAAACAATTCACAACATTACAGAAGTATGGCTAAGTTCACTTTTGATCAGCGCTGTTGGTTTTAAATGCTTAGAGATATGCATTCCCATAAAGCTCAGTCAATCGAACATTTTTTTGTGGCCTTGATAGACGCTGGATTGCTCTACTCATTCGAAGTTAAATGCATCCAATTTTATTTCTTTCTCACGCTTATACTGCTGATTCACTCTAGGGTTGCACTGATGCAGTATATAGAATTACTCTCAGTTAATCCTGTATTTAATCTGGTATTTCATTTGTAAAAACAAACTGAAGTATAGCACAAAATTTCCATTTGTTTGACTAGGTAGAGATGTTTGGAGTGACGGCAAATGAGACAGGGGAGGAGAGTGAACAGCTTCTAGAGGAGTTTGTCTCCTTGCAAAAGGAGATTTTTTCTGCACTTGAGCTGCACTACAGGTCAGAAAAAAACACAATATCATCAAAAACAGATTTTTATTTATTTATTTTTTATTTTGAGTGTGGGTTTTTTTCATAGAGTATTGGACATGCCAACACAGGAATTGGGTCCTCCAGCATATAGAAAGTATGACATTGAAGCTTGGATGCCTGGGAGGAACAGTTATGGCGAGGTCAGCAACATTATATTGTTACCACGTACCAGTATGATAATATTGCTGTTTTACTTTCCTTCTTTACTGAAAATGAGCCAAAATACAATGCCCTAAATCCCCATATTGTGACAGATGTATTTCTTCTGTCTTTCAGATTTCAAGTGCATCTAACTGTACTGACTACCAGAGCAGACGCCTCAACATTCTGTATGAGAGAGATGATGGCAGCCTGCACTACGCCCACACAGTAAGACTGCAGTGGAGACTCTCTGGTGTTTTTCCTGCCTTTTCAGCACACGGCAAACCTGCTCGCTGTGTTATTTGTTTTTAGGTGAATGCTACGGCATGCGCCATTCCCCGGACAATCATTGCCATCCTTGAGACTCACCAAACCAAAGTAAGCTTCCACCATTTAAAAAAAAAAAAAAAAAAAAAAAAAAAGCTTCTTTTTAAGGATACTGATTGAAAATCTATGTGGAAGGTTTGTTCAAGTTTTTCTTAACATACTCCTTAATCTTATGAAGACATCAAAAGATGATACACTCAATAAGGAACACTTTTATCAATGAAAGCTTTTTGTTAGCGAGCAGTTGAAGCTCCATTTGTATATGAGAGTGGAAATAGTTAAATATCTCATTTTCTATTTTTCTTTCTGTACCTGTAGGAAGGATCAGTGCTTGTCCCCAAAGCCTTGCAACCATATTTGGGTCTTGAAATAATTGAGAAGCCGAAGAGCACTCCTCTGAAATACATTGGTCCCAACCAGCCCAGCAGGCCGCCCAGGCCTTCTCCCACAGTTACGTGACGTCCGTATTGAGAATGATGTGTGTAGCTCACTGACGCACATTAAGGTTCACCATAGTCATTGTTTTTTCTGGAACCTATGTCTTTTTCATTTTTACAGCATTCCATTAACTCAGTTGGAGCATATTGTTCCGCTTTGCTCTTTGTCGCACCTTTCTGCAGTTTGTACAGTCCGACTCTTTCCTTGGGTGGATTTTGAGTCACTGTCAATGGATCGCTAGACAAAATAGTCCAGCGATCTACAGTAGTGTGTACATGTTTATCATTTGACACAGCAGTAAGACTTACGGTACTTTCCAGGACAGTTTTCAGCATTGTGATAATGCTTGGCAAATGTTTATATTGTCTTCAGATTTTTAGGGGTCAAACATGGAATTAAGAGTTTTTGTCAGAAAAATACTTTTTAATAGTCTAATATAATGACATCTATAAGTGATGGATAATGTGCAACACTGGAAACAGGGAGAGAGGGTTCACATTTATCATGATTAATGTGTTGCATTTATTGTATACAGTGATGGGCTGTGTGCATTTGGTTCCTGGGCTATAAGTGGATTCTTAACTGACTTAATCTATGTTTTCACTACCACTTTTATCAGGTTAGTTGAGGAAATTGTTTACGTAAAACCATAAAATATTTAATTGTATCATACTCACCAGAAATTTGGATTTTTAATTAGAGCTATATGCAGCAGGCTTTTATATTTAATTGTTAAATTGGCTGTAACAAATTTTTCTCTCATCAGCATGACAGAAAAGTGCTGCCATCATCCTCCATCCTGGCTTACCCTTTGAGAATGATATTGAAATATGATTGGTTAAAACATGTTTTTCTTTCCTTACTTTGGCCAGCCAGCAGAGGATTCTGGAGGCCCTGGTCAGGCTAAATTGGCATGGGAGCACATAGTTTCTAAAATTCGATTGGAGGGCCAAATAAAACAATAAACTGCTGCCAAAAGAACCGTTGGGAATTGGTCAGAAAAGATTTGGGTGCAATGCAAGCAAAGAACTGCTGACTACGTCTTGGGTTGAATACGGTGTTGTCAACAAAATACAGCACAAGCGGAATGGGCGGTTGCCATTGTCTGCCTGTAGGGGGCACTAGAGCTCAACTGCATGTAACCTGCAGCGTAAATACTGTACAGTACAGTACCGCATGTGCATCAAAGCAATAAACAAACAAAAAAATAGAGGAAATGCTGTCCAGTTGTGATGTTTGTATGCAAGTATGAATGTTTGATATAAGAATTATAATGGTGAAGATTCAGATAGTAGTATATTAGATCTTGAGGTGACGTTATAAGCCTTGTTCCATTTGATTTATTTGCAAAGTGCAGGTGACAATTTAAGCTTTAGGATTTGCGCTAGGCTGCGTCACTTGACCTGACACAAACGCGCGCGGCGCGCGTGCACGCCACCGTGCAGGGCTCAGTTCGCTCCACATCGAGGTGTTACGTGTGTGTTGTGTGTGTTGTGTGTGATGACTGGCATCCACGTTCAACGTGGATGTAACCCCTCTCCTGGAAGGAACATCATTTTGGATCCTATGGGAGTTCTAACAGCCGCAATTTGTCTGTTGGCAGCCGTGGGAGGTTAGTATTTCGCTGTTCTTGCCTTATATCTTGCTCGTGAAATAATGCTGTAAATGTCTGAATAGATGCTCCATTTTTGTCATTGTTCTAAGCAACGAGCGTCACTATTCGAACGAACATGCTCAATAAAATTACCATCATGTGATTTGTTTATACGCCCGTCTTTTTGCCGCTCCAACATCTCGCTCAAATGCGCAGTTTATTAAGCAGGTGAGGACAAGGACGCCACGTGCGCCTGATCATATTCGTCCGTGTGCACATCCGTGGTGTGACATGTAGGCTATACTAGAAGCCCTCGAAGCTTCATCCAATATCTTTGAAATCCAACGTATAATGTCCGTGTTGTGACGGTTCGAGTTCGAATCGGACCCTCAGCGAAACACCCCTAGACACGCCCCATAATGTCGCTACCATCTCGAACACACACACACACACACACACCCCGAAGAAAAACACAATCGTTGACCTTACTTGGCATCACTATCAAATATTTTAACGGAAAGGAATACCGTACTGCTGGAACTAAGAAAACTGATTTAAAAACACAATTGGATCACATCTTACAAATAAGAAAAAAAAAAACAATGCAAAAGCCAGTTAAAAGTCATCGTTAAGTGAAAATGTCCTCTAAATTTTAGCAAACCACAGAGAGGTTTGTTGCCAAATTTGAATAGTTCAACAAATCTGCAAGTATTTAAAATGAGGTTTCAAAATGATGAAAAATCAAGCGAATGTAGCTCCCAAGCACTGTGGGTGTGTCTATCCAACGTGTGAAACCACACCCCTTTCATCTGCCAACTGTCAATCAAATAATAAATTCTATGGACCCGAAAAATGGCCGCTTCTCAAATCAGTAACTTTCTTACCCCGCACATCTGTTTGTGCTGTGAAAATATGTGTGAAACGTTTACAAAGGCTGGATTATATCCCATCAGATTTTTGTGGAGCTTTTGCGTGCCTCTAAAGAGGTCATGCCCCATTTCCTCCTAAGCCACAAATTAATTACAGGAAGAATGAATTGGGATAGCAACTTCTGGATAAATTGTGTGTGAATGCTGAATTAATATATGAAATGTGGTATGATTTTGATTGATTTTGAAAGGTATGCAATTATGTGGATTTTTTTCTGGAATGATAGAAACAAATATGGAATGATAAGTGACTAATGTGGAATCATATTGTAAAATAAGAAATGATAATGAATGACCAGCTGTAGAGCCATCTTTAAATAGAACTCTTCTATGATCAGATGAAAATGGGAAAAAAATGTTGTCCCCTGTGCCTCTATTTACCTGCTATTACCAGGTAGTTTTC